>NW_006783088.1:5215451-5234859 GCF_000442215.2 Lipotes vexillifer | reverse complement strand
TCCACGTTGAGCGGTTCAGAGCAGGGCCGCCCTGATGCACAGCTGGGTCCTGAGCTGGGCCCGGGCTCCTTCTGCCTTTGGTAGCGCCGGGGCAGCTCTGCACGCCCTGCTGAGGTGATGGGGCGCCCATAGGAAAGGGACTCAAGGCCACGGGGCTGGACTCCGGAGCCGGGGGGCCTCGGTCCCTCGGCACACATTGCTGTGTGTGGGCCTTGCGGGATGATGGGGCTCGGAGAAACCAGCCACGGGGCAGGGCATGAAGGGCCAAAGGTGGCCCCGCTGCTGCTAGGGCCCTGGGCAAACCTTTTAGCTTCTCTGCTTCCTCATATCAGCAAGTATTGCCGGATTTCCTGCCAGCGAGGAGTCGCGGGGCCCTGGGACGCCATGCGCACCCACAGGGCAGTTTCCCGGGTCCCTGCCTGAAGGTTCTAGGCAGCCCCCCAATCCAGCATGATCAAGGCTGCAGTGGCTCACACTGGCCACCAGGAGGCACTGCAGTCCCAATTAAGTTCCTTGGGGCCAGAGGTGATGCCCCAGGGTCCCGGCTTCAGACGAAGTTTCCCCAAGTTTGGTTAAAGGCACAGGCCCTCCCTGGGAGGGTTGGCCAAACAAGCAGTTATTCAGTCCTACTATGTGTCTGCCGCTGTCTCAGCCCTACAAGGGACACAGGGGTGGATGAGGTGGGTCCCTGCCCTTCCCCGAAGAGCTCTTTCCTCCTCCAGTTCTGAGGGTTTTCACATCCTTGACTTACGGCAGTCCCTCAGAATTCCCACATGGTGGCTTTCTTCAGCACCCTTCGTTTTACAGATGGGCAAACTGAGGCTCAGAGAGAAGGAACCCATTGACTGTCACCACCACTGGGTGCCAGGCCTGACCTGAGCTCCTCTGATTCCCCAGAGTCACCTCCCTTCGTGGAGACCCTGGGGAATCCTCGGTCTTCTAGCTACTTACAAGCGAGCCATGCAAATGCTACCCACACCCAGGTTTTGCCCAGGTGGCTGTCCATGCAACTGGTGGATTTGTTGCCAGCTCTTCTGTGGGCTATTCCCCAGGGAAGCATCAGCAGAGGCGGGGGCTGCAGCCCCCTCCTCCATCACTCCTATTTCACACAGCTCTCTTGGTTCTTCCCACACACTGAGGTGGGGAGGTTTCCTGTGGTCCAGAGCATGGAGGGCGCTTCCCAGAACCAAGGAAGGAAAAGGAATTAGCACTGGGATGCTTCATGCTTTACCCAGTACTAGCACACCTGTCATGCCACCACTGCTGCTCTTCACAACAACCATGTGAAATATGCCCATTTGACAGCCCCAGAGACTGAGGCCAGAGGGAGTAAAGGACTTGTCTAAGAGTACACAACTGGTGAGAGGCAGAGCTGAGATTTGACCCCTAAGCCTGCAGCAGTTCCTCTGGGCCCTCCTGGAGTGGATACGCTGTGTGGGGCTGGGACGTGACAGCCAGAAGACACGGTCACGGAGGAAGTGAAAAAGTGGGAGTCACGGGAGAATGGCCCTTCTCTGACGCCTCTACATCTGCCCCATCACATCCGACCTTCAGTGCTGGCCCTGATGAAGCTGTCCTGATAGAATTTCATCGACCATCTGGGACCTCAAATGTGGACCAAGGCCTTTTCCTGGGACCTTGTTTTCAGGGTCCCCTCCGTACCCCGGCTTACACCCAACTAATTCTTTCTTGTTTTCTTTTGGACACCGGGTCTCAATTTGCATTTGTTCTCTGCTAAATACCGAAGTATTTCGAGGTAAAGAGGCATATGTCTGCAACTTACTCTTAAACGGTTCAGAAAGAATAGGTATGTATATTGATACATACATATATACAAGAGAGATTGAGAGTGATAACACAAATATAGTAAAACATTAAGATTTGGGGAATCGGTGTCAAGGGGATCTGGGAATTCTTTGTATTCTACATTTAACTTTTTTGATGTCTGAAACTATGTCAAAACAAAAAGCTTTCAAAAAGAACAAGAATGCAGACAAACGGGAAGAAACCGCTTTATCCAGGAATCCCAGTTCTGAAGCCGGCATTTGTCAGAATTTGAACAGGACCCAGACTGGGGTTTAGTTAGCAACCTCCCCTCCTCCCCGTCACCAGCACTGTCCACGGCCTCTACAAATGAGCTTGCACGTTGGAATCAAAATCACAAGGCAGAAGCCAACTCTAGGAACAAATCTTGCTTCCCCAGCCCTGTGGAAACCCACATTTCCAACCACATAAGTAACTGGTGACCCCCTTAAAGCACACACGGTTCTTCTGAATGCTCTGCCGAGGCCCGAAGGAAGCAGCATTTTGTTAGCTGAGGTCAAATTACTCTTGGACCTTAAAAGTAATAAAAGTACTTTTTATTGTTTGAGCCTATTATAATTTCAGCCCTCCTACAATTAGTCTAAACGAGTGAGGTTTCCTTGTATCCAAAGAGAAGGGGTTAAAAAGAAAGCCCACTGACAATAGCTGGACCGTGGAAGTGACCTAAGTGTCCATCGGCAGATGAATGGAGAAGCAAACTGGTCCATCCATACGGCGGAGTATTATTCAGCCTCAAAAAGGAAGGAAATTCTGACACCTGCTACAACGCAGATGAGCCTTGAAGACATTATGTTGAGTGACACAAGCCAGTCACAAAAAGGCAAATATTGTATGATAGCACTTATATGAGTCCCTAGAGTAGTCAAGTTTATAGAAACAGAAAGTAGAACGATGGTTGCCAGGGGCTGGAGCCCGGGGGTGTGGAGTTAGTGTTTAATGGGGACAGAGTTTCAGTTTTACAAGATGAAAAGAGGATGGATGGTGGTGACAGTTGCACAACATTCTGAATGTATTTCATACCACTGGACTGTACACTTAAAAATGGTTAAGATGGTAAATTTTACTATTACTCGTATGTTACTACAATTTAAAAAGATTGGAAAAAAAGAAAAGCAAGCCCACTAGCCTGTGTCCCTCAGGGCCTTCACTGCCTTCAGCCCCCGAGGTCCCCTCCGTTCCCCAGCTTACGCCCCAAATTCCTTTTTTTTGTCTTTCCCCTGATGATGTGACTTGGTTTGCATCTATTCATTGTGCTCCTTCCTTGGTTTACTTGTTTGTTCATTCACCGAGCACCTCCCCAGAGCCTCCCCTTAGTCATGGCCTCATGGAAGGGACAGACGTGTAACAGTGTGGTCAAGTGTTATGGGGCCCAATGGCAAGAGCCCTGCATCCTGGGCGCAGCGTGTCCACAGGAAGGAGCAGTCGGTTCTTGTTGAAAAGGTCGGGGAGGTCTCAGCAAGAGCGTGACCTTGAACTGAGTATTGGAAACTACAGAGGTCCTGGCAAGGCATGCTACATTTTTCGGCAAAGCAGGACATCCCAACTCCCAACTGAGCTGGTCCTAAATTACTAAGTGAGAAGCCTTAGGGGCCTCCCCCCAGGGCTGGTGCCACTAATAAGGACAATCACATAATCACTCGTGTTTGAGTAGTACCGACCCAACCACTATCTTATTTGATCCTCCCCAGATCCCTAGGAGGTCTGTGTTTTTACCCCCATTTTACTGATGAGGAAACTGAGGTCCAGAGAGCTTAACTTGCTCAAGGTCACGTAGCTAGGAGGGGCAGAGCTGGGATTTGAATCCAGATGGTCCAGCTCCAAGCCCAGTGTCCTGTTTATGGCCTCTCACACAACGATGTGTTGTCTCTCTTACATAGACAGGCAATCTTGAAGGGACTGCAGGCAGACTTAGTCTTGTCATTGGGAGACACAACTGAGCCACTGGAGATGTTTCCATCACAGAGGACTAATCTAAACAGAACTTTCGGGTGACCATGAGAAGCCCCACGTATGATCTAACACTTGAACATCACCTCCTGATACTTACTGGGGTGGTGAGCTGGGGTCATGACCTCAGTCAGGGACTCTAACCAGCCCTGTGAGCTGCTATCCTCATGGAGATTGAGGTTCCCCGGCTCCTTCCTTCCTGGTCCAGCCTAGGTCTCATCCCCAAGCCCTGCCTCATGAGGCTGAAGGAGATCCCCACAGGGGAAGGGGCGCTGGCCCAGGCTGGGTCCACGGCCACAGAAGCAGAAGGAGCCTCCATACTCTCCTTTAACCCCAACAAGAAGTGCCAGAGCTCAGGGGTCACCCTGGGCCACTACTCACCTTCCAGGCAGGATACGGAGACCCCGAGCGATCACAAGGCCTGTCAGTGGAAGGACTGTGTCTCCTGGTTTCAAATCAGCTTGGTGGTCTGTCTGCCCCTTGTCCCTCACTACCTTCACCTAACCAAGTGGCTTTGGGTATGTCCCTAATATCTCCCACCTAATGTCCCTAAATCTCTCCCACCTAATCCCTCAGAGCAGTGAGAAAACGTGCATTCCCAACCATCCCCACAGAGACACACTGTAATAGTGCCATTGGATCCAAGGGAGGCAAGATGGAGAAGCTTAAATCCTGCTCTAGGTGAAATGAATGAGAAGTCTTTGGAGCAGGACAGGCTTGGGTTGGACTCCTGATTCTGCCACTTATTTGCTACATTCATTCATTCAGCAACATTTCCGGAGCGCCAGCTATGTGCTGGGCAAAGTTCCAGGTGATGGAAATACGAGGTCTAATAAAGCATGGCCCCTTCCTTCCAAAAGTCCCCCTTCATGAGGGAGGCAGTGATTATGGTGCGGGGAGGTGGACAGAGCAGGGGCATCTAGGCCAGCCTGGCGGTGGACAGTATTTCCAGGACCACTCCAGATCTCTGTATAGGAGAGGCTTCAAGGCAGCGATCTCCTTGGAGGGGTCTGTTAAAGCTGCCTATAGCTAGCTTGTTATGCATGATAAGGAAGTGTCAGTTTTCCCCATTAAAGAAATGGGGAAATTTCTAGAGGAGATTGTTAAGGAGGCTTCCAAGCCACTCATGCTTTGGCAAAGTGACTTGGCCTCTGTGTGCCTCGGTTTTCTCATCTGTAAAGTGAGGTGGATGATACCCACATCGCGGCATGTTTGTGAGGTCTCAATGAATTCAAGTGCAAGAATGCACATCTCTGCCTGATACACAGCACACTCTCATCAACGGGAATCCCCCACGATAGCTTAATACACTTATTATTTGGAGGCAAGTTAGGCCAGGGCAGCTGCAAGAGCAAGGCAAAGTAAGTCACTCAGGCTGCAGTGTCTCATCCTTCCCCGCTCCCCCGCCAGGTGTACTCTTTTTAGCTCAAGTTTCCCCAGCTCCAGCTGTCCAGAACATGCCACAAACCCCTGTCCCAAGTAGCCCCCCCACAGTCCCCTTCCAATCAGGGCCCATTTTACAATACATGTAACAAAGACAATAAATGGGGTGAAACATTTGACACAATTTTGTTTATCATTTGTTACATACATATTTAAAACTGCTAGTTGATGTTAAAGAAAGGCCCTTCCATAAATACTTTTTTTTTTCTTTTTTTTGCTGTACGCAGGCCTCTCACTGTTGTGGCCTCTCCCGTTGCAGAGCACAGGCTCCGGATGCGCAGGCTCAGCGGCCATGGCTCACGGGCCGAGCCGCTCCACGGCATGTGGGATCCTCCCGGACCGGGGCACGAACCCGCGTCCCCTGCATCGACAGGCGGACTCTCAACCACTGCGCCACCAGGGAAGCCTGAGAATTGTAATTTTAATCACTGCATTGAAGACAGTGTGGCTTACAAACCAGTTGACAAAGGTCAGAGCAGTCATGAGCTCCTTATAAAAACCCCGCTCCCACTTACAATCTTGGAGCATCTGGACAACTTTCCTATGGAGGCACACCAATATTTAACGGCTTCGGAAGAATTTTCTCTGTGGGAGCATCTGCTGCCCTCTAACCATCATACCACCTGAAAGCTCTCTGAGGGTGGGGAGTGGAGACCGTTCCAGAAAGGTAACCGATGCCACCGCCACTGCTGCTGTCATTTAGAAACCAACTTCGGTGATTCGGGACTATGTTGGGGCCCCTTCTGCCCAGGGAACCCCAGGTCACCTTTCCAGGCCTGAGTCTATTATCACTTCCTTTTTGTGGATTTCCTGCCATGCCCTCCTCAGAACTCCCCTAATGGCCCCTAATAATTAGATTACTTTTCACAAAGCATTGCAAGTGTGGATGCATGGCAGCCTCCACCATTAGACAGTATCTTCATCATGGACAGGGAAAACATCTTATCAAGCTCTGGTTCCCACATCTGGCACCCAAGAAATACCCTCTGAATTAGATGAATCTTGTTAAGCAACTAAATGTCTCAGCCTGCAGAATGACCACGTCGGCCTAGAGAGAATTTTTTTTTTTCCCTACCAAAATCAAGTGTTTTCTTCCTCCAGATGTGTTCATGCTGTGTTCATAACCTAAAGAATCATTTACAAGCCAAAAAAGCAAGAAGATGTTTCTCTCCTTGGACAAGAAGGTAAAAATGATGGCTGAATTAATTGTGAGAATGCTAGTTAAAGTTTTCTGAGGTTGATAAGGCTGGATAAGATTATTCAATCTTGGCTTAACAAAATTCCATGTTTAAAATTATAAAATGGTTAAAAATTCAAAATCTCTAGAACAAAATTATACCTAAGCTGTTAGAGTTTCCATCTAAATGGCTGGGATTTGGAGTAGGTGGGGTCCAAGTGTTTTGCCCATCACGTGTAATAAGTATAAACAATGTTCAATATTCCAATATTTGCAACAAACGTGTAGGTGAAGAATGATTCTTTCATTGCCTTCTGCTCATCTGGACTGAACGAAATGTCAAATATGTCTCTGCTTTAAAGTGTACGGTGTGTACCTTCTACCAAGAAAACCGCAGTGGATATGGGATGAGTACATCTCTTTTCAGTACTCTTCTCAGGGAAATGAATCATCCCATGAAACAGTGAGAATGTACTTTGTGTAGCACAAAAATGGCTTCGTGTAATCTCCTCTGAGGGGCTAAGTCCTGTACAGTTTATTAGGTAAAGCCCGGCCCTGGCTGTCCACCTGCCTCGGCTCAGGCAATGTTTCTCCAAGGCGGCCCCTGATCCCTGGTGCAGAGCTGATGCTGAGCAAACAAGGAGGCTGGTCCACGGGCAGTCAGTTACCGTGAGTTTAGGGAAGGGGAGTCTAAACTCCCCAGCAGCCTGGGGAGATGTGGCCTGAAGGGTCTGAGGGGCCCGGGGGTACCCTTCTCCCGTCCTTGATCTCTCCTGACCCCATGCTAGGCAGACAGCCAGCCTACACCCCTTTCATCACTCATCCGTGTTTTAAAACGTTCTGTCAACCACACAGTGTGGAGTCAGTAATAAACTGCTCATTTTCCAATTTTATGCTTTCAAGTCAACCATAACTCTTTGTCAAAGTTTCCGGCTTCACCTACTCAAAGTTCCAGCAAGATCCTATCAAAAATAACAGCTAATATTTATTGAGCACTTACTCTGTTCTGGGAACTGTTTTAAGCTCTTTACCTATATCATCTTATTTAATCCTCACAATATTATTCATATACCCACTCTACAGATAAGGAAATTGAGGCAAAGAGGTCAACTAATTTGCCCAAGGTCACTCAGCTAGACGGGCTGAAATCTGTTCCCAGGTCCTGGCTACAATGGCCTCACCGAATCCAAGGCATCTGAAGCTTCAGGCAGCCTGTGCAGCTGAATTGTAAGATGAACACAGTTTCTACAAGATTCCAAGAACATTACACACTGTGCCTGTTACTTGCCTTTGGGCACCTGGCTTGGAGTCTAGGCCTCTGTTTATTCAACTGGGCTGGGGGATTCCAAGGCAGGAGGCACTGGCCTCACAAGAGCCCCCTTTGGGGCTCCCACTTCTCCACCAGCAGTGACAGTGGGGGGCAGAGCCCCCTCCCTTTGGTTACCTAGCAGGGGTGTAGAATACTATCTAGTCCCTGGCTGAGCCGCTCACTGGAGAGCACTTGGGATGGAGGGCAGAGGACAGGGAGCAGCAAATGCCTCTTATGAGAATCAAATAGAAAATCTTCAAGATATTCACAGGGCCAACAGTACAGAGCCGGGGGGCGTGCACAGGGGACCTCCCTCCTAGAGCTCCTCCCAGATCCATGGGGAAAGCGCTCTGGGATCACCTTACCAAAAGGAGTAGTCTCAGATTTGGTCCTCTCAGGAGGCGGTGTATGGACCTTGAGAGAACAGGAGAATTTCCCCCAAGGCCATGTCCTCACAGGAGGGTCAGCTGGAGGACATGGGGGCTCCCAAACAGCAAGGGGCCTACTTAGAGGCCAAGGTCGTGGCTCTGGCACCCTCACCACTAGCTCTGCCCACCACCCTTTCTCACCAGCTCTGGTTCCTGGAAAACAAGTGTGTCCCAGAGCTGAATCTCTTTGGCTGGTCAGTCTCTGGCCTGGAGGCGAGGGACTGAACAGGATGACTTAATGAGCTTCCCCATATTCTGGAACCCTGGACCATCATCTCAGAAGGCCATGCCGGGGACACACCAATTGTACAGAATAGAAAGCCTAGAAGTAAACTCTCAAACATATGGTCAATTGATTTTCTACGAAGTAGCCAAGACCATTCAATGGGGAAAGGACAGTCTTTTCAACAAATGATACTAGGAAAACTGGATATCCACATGCAAAAGAATAAAGTTTGACCCTTATCTTACACCATCTATAAAAATTAACTTAACGTGGATCAAAGTCCTAAACTTAAGAGCTAAAACTATAAAGCTCTTCGAAGAAAACATAAGGGAAATTCTTCCTGGCATTGGAGTTAACGATGATTTCTTGGATATGACAATGAAAGCACAGGCAACAAAAGAAAAAATTGATAAATTGGATTTCATCAAAATTAAAAACTTTTGTGCACCCAAAGGACACCATCTAGAAAGTGAGTAGACAAGAATGGAGAAAATATTTGCAAATCACATATCTGATAAAGGATTACTATCCAGAATATACATAGAACTCCCACAACTCAACACAAAAGCCAAACAACTCAATTCAAAAAATGGGCATATGAATAGATATTTCTCCAAAGAAGAAAGACGAATGGCCAATAAGATATAGAAATGGGGGCTTCCCTAGTGGCGCAGTGGTTTAGAGGATGTGGTATATAAATACAATGGCATATTATTCAGCTATGAGAAAGAAGGAAATCCTGCCTTTTGTGAAAACATGTATAAACCTGGAGGACATTATGCTAAGTGAAATAAGCCAGACAGAGAAAAGCAAATACTGTATAATCTCACTTATATATGGAATGTAAAAAAAAAAAATGTTGAACTCATAGAAGCAGAGAGTCAAATGGTGGTTGCCAGGGTCTAGCAGGGAGGGGAAGAGGTGGGGGAAGTGGGAAGATGTTGGTCAAAGGGTACAAAGTTGCAGTTATGTTGGATGAATAAGTCTAGACATTAATGTACAGGCATGATGACTAAATTTAATAATACTGTATTGAACACTGGAAATATGCTAAGAGAGTAGATTTTAGGTGAACTCATCTCACACAAAAATGGTAACTATGTAAGGAGATGATATGTTAATTAACTTGACTGTAGTAATCATTTCACTATGTATTTGTACATCAAATCATCCTGTTGTACAGCTTAACTATATATGATTTTTATTTTATTTTTTTCTTTTTCTAATTTAATTTCTGTTGGAGTATAGTTGATTTAAAATGTTGTATTAGAAAAAAAAAAAAAAAAAAAAAAAAAAGATATACAAATGGCCAAACACAAAAGGACAAATATTGCATAATTCAATTTCTATGAGGTGCCGGAGTAGGAAAATTCAGAGACAGAAAGTAGAACAGAGGTTTCCAGGGGCTGGGAAGAGAGGGAGATGGGGAGTTATTGCTTAATGGGCCCATCTGGGATGATGAAAAGGTTCTGGGAATAGTGGTGATGGTTACACAACACTACAAATGTACTTGCTGCCAGTGAATTGTTCGTTTAAAATCCTCGAAGTGGTAAATTTTATACATAAGTATATTTACCACAATAAAAATTATCCCTAATTAAAAAAAAGATTTGAATTTTAAAAGAGGCCATACTAAGCTTGGGGTCTCAGCCTCTCACTGCACTGTCCAGAGGCCTCCAGAGGCTTCCCTGAAGTCTGACTACCTCACCAGAAAGTAAATGGCCCTCTCGGTTTTGCCCCTGTCATTCCTCAGGCCGATTCTTGCCTGTGTCCATCATGCCCCCAGCAAGCCACACACTTGCTCTTTCCCAAACACTCCATGTACTTCCCTGACCCAAGTGCTATCTGCTGAGTCTAGAGTGCTGTTTCCAGCTCGTTCAGTTGGTGAGCTCCTATTCAACCTCCAAGGCCCACCTCAAATGCCCGTACTCACTAAGTTTCAGTCCATTCGCACTTCTCCTGAGGACTCCCATGTCTTCACATTCCCGTGGGCGGGAATCAACTCATTCACTGCCAAGTGCTCCACGCCTGATGACACAGGAGCACAACCCGGCAGGAACTGTTGGATGGGAGGGGGAGCCTTTGGCAGGGCACCTCTCACAGCTTTGTTTATGCCCAACACCCTCTCTAAAGAGGCAGGAGGAACTGCATCAGACTCCATCAGTCTCCTCCACCTCTCTGATCTGCCTCCCAGAGTGCCTGGCTCACTGCATAGTGGTGGCCACCACCTGCTGAGTGCTGACTCCACCCCAGGCTCAGGTCTAAATGTTTCTTCTCACCTGGGCTGTAAGTTCAGGACAGCATCCTGGCCAGAACACAGTGCTGCATCCCTTGGGGGTGTGGAATCTCAGAATCCTGGGGTGGGGTGGGGCTGAGTGGATGGGGTACCCAGGGAGGAACATCTGCCGTCCTGGGGCTGCCCCCGCTAGGCAGACGGCAGGAAGAACCAGGGGCCCAGGACTCACTGCAGGGAAGGGGGGAGACCTGAGAAGAGTGCGTGTGGCGGGGGAGGCGGGCAGAGGGACGCCTATTTGACTAGAGCTGGCCTGGTGGAAGCAGCAGGACCCTAGCTGCGGCCTTGGAGGTGACAGTGAAGTGGGGGGAAAAGGTGCTCCTCTAACTGCCAGAGGCTGAGAGGACTCCAGGCTTGTGCAAAACGGAGCGACCCAACACTTCCCTACTCCCACTCCCCAGAGGGATCCCCGAGGGAAATAAATTATTTTCCACCAGGGTACAAGAGAACTCCAAGTTGGGTTCTCACCCAGGCTCAGATTCAAAAGAAGGAGGAAGGAAGAGAAGATAGAAAGATTTTTAGAGTTCCTGGCATTTCACATCCTGATTCCTTTCCTCCCTCCATCCCTCCCTCCCTCCCTTCCTTCCTCCCTTCCTTCCTTCCCTCCCAAATGTTCATTGAGCACCTGCCCTGTATAGCAAGCCCTTCTCCAGGCTCTGGGAAAAGTTTGAAATAAAACAGACAAAAGCCTCACCGAAGTCTCTCATCCTCCCCAGGAGGAAGGTATTTCCCCATTGTTTGCTCCCACCCAGGGTCCTTAGCTCCGCCCTGCCCTGACCAGAGGTTCTGGCACGTTCCTGGGGCCTCCGGGAACTCAAGGAGTAAATCCCTCAACACAGTTATGAGGTCCCGACGCAGCGCCTGGCCCCATGTCCTCACCACAGCGCAGCAGGACACTTGAAACAGGAAGAAGCTGGGCCCAAGGCCAAAGGTCAGGTCTAGACGCCAACCTACCAGGGACCAAGCCCATCCTTGACCTGCCATCTGCCACTGCATCCCCAGATGGGAAGATGAGAGAAACTCTTTGGGGGCCATATTTGTAAAACCCAGTCTTTCAATCCCATATCATCTGGGATAGGATGAGAGTGACCTCAAATCTAATTAGGATCATCCCACAAAAGGATGCCCTCTGGGTTCTCAGAGCCCTTGGGCGTCAAGTACTTACCTTTTCGCCTCCGAGCTGTCCCACCTTGGGCAAGTTACTCATCTTCTATGAGTCTGCTTTCATCCTTGAAATAGGGATGATAACAGGATCTCTCTCTCTCAGGACTGAGATGGGGATTCAGTGAAATCACACCCAGGAAGCGCACTGGCACAGGCAGGAGTGCTCAGGAAACATGAGCTGTCACACGGGGTCCTCAGCAGCAGAGGCCTTACCTTGCCAACTCTAACCTCCTTTTGCCTCACACCCCATCAGCCTCACTTCCTCGCTGTCCCCGTCCTGAGGCAGGGAGTCAGGCAAGACCGCCAGACTCTTCCTGTTTGGCGGCTGGACCGAGGAACCTCTTGGTACAACGAGGCCTGGAAGAGCGCAGAACCCCAGGGCCTCAGAAATCAACCAGTCCCAGGCAGGGGGTTTCAGATGGGAGAGCAAGGCCCTGAAATGAGATCTGTGCATAGAACCGTGGGCATCCTTGTCTACTCGGCCCTTCGAGGAGCTCCCTCCTTGAAGGGGGGCCGTGGAGCCATCCCAGCTCAGTGCTGGGGTGTGAGCCAGACGTCAACCCATGTGGCTGAGTGTTGGGGCTGCAGACAAGGCCAGGGAGACCCCTGGATATCAGTGAGGCCCACAAATCTAGGAGGCACCAAAGTTCTGAAACCTGATGGGAACCCTGCCCCCCCCATTCAAAATACCTTAGTACCTGCAAGATGACTAAGGGGGTGGGGCCCTTAGTCCTCCCAGGTGGAGAACGTGATCTTGCAGGATATACCTGCAGGCACACTACCTCTCTGCATCCTCACACTCCCTTCCCAAGTAGGCAGGACAGGCCCAAACAAATCCCCTTTTGCAAATGAAGAAACTGAGTGGAACGGGAGTTAAGGGGACTGTTCCAAAGGCACAGGGCCATTTCCAGGGAAAAGCCAACACTTGAACCCAGATCTCTTGACCTACAGAGAAGGCATGGAGGGGGAAAAGGAGAAAAGAGAGAAGTTGCCAGCTTTTCAGCCAGCAGAGGAGATCCAGCTGGTCTGTGGCAACGCCCAACTTCTCTCAACCTCTCTGAGCCCTCACCTTCCTGGGCGAGGTTCCGCCCACCAGGGGGAGTGGGGTGAGCCAAGCTGCCCCTCTCTGCCCAGCCTGAATCTGGGCTTCCCCTTTCCAGCACCGCCCCCGTGAACTGCAAGCAGCCAAGTCACTAGTCTGTCTTCTGAAGGCAGGACGTCTGGACCCGCAGGCAGGGGCTGCGTCCAGGGCTTCACAGAATCCCCCATGAGGCCTGGCACAGGGACAGGCAAAGTTTGGTGAGCAACTGGAATTAGGCATTTCAGTCCCCTTCTCTGTGAAACAGGGCATTTGGGACCGGGTGGGGCACCCACCCTGACACCATGACCCATCACGTTGGAGGGCTGAGTACCAGGCTTCTAGACCCAACCGATGTCCGCAGCCTGGCAGATGGTCAACCTCAGAGGAGGAAGTCGGTCATGTGGCCTCAGCTAACCCCCCTTGGGCTCTCACTGCATGGTTTCCATGCACTCAGGAAAGAAAACCTGGTTTAGGGAGCCCAGCAGAGGGCAGGAGTCCTTGCCCCACCGGGTCACATTCGGGATGAGTTCCTGCAATCCCACCGGGTGCTCTTCTGTTGCCCCAGCAACCCCAGGAGCTCATGGCGGAGCCCACCTTTTTTCTGAAGGAGGAGGAGGTTGCAAACATCTCCCCTGTTTGATGCACAGACTGTGCGGCTTACTGGATGGGTTACAGCGAAGGGAGACCGTGGGCGGGGCTGGGGGGGCGGATACTCCCCAACTCCTTCCTCCCGGGCCCCCAGCAGTGGTTCCCCCCTTCCCTCTGGTCTGTGGGGATCCACTTCTTTCTAGGCCTCAGTTCGCTCATCTGTTAAATGAGATCTGCAATGTGCAGAAAGATGGCGTGGACTCTCCCACAGCCAGCCCCACAGGACCGGGGGCACGTTCAAGAGCTGGAGGTAGGAGGAGGCCCCTACCTGGGTGGGCTGGGTGAGGGCCCCAGGAAGATGCTGGGGCTCGCCGCAGCCCCAGCTGGCCACAGGGGGACTCTGCCTGCCACTCGGTGAGTCAGCCCCCCTGAGAAGCCGCGACCAGCGACGGAGAGGGCCACAGGCCGTGACACACAGGCTCTTTGTCACCGCCTCCTGGCCCGAGACTCTGGTGGCAGCGCCTACAACACGCGTGCGCGGTCCCCGGGGCAGGCATAGGGGGTCGGGGTGTCCGGGATCGTGCACAGGTGCTCACCCTCGCCCGCACAGGGCTAACCTACACTGGCTGCATCCTCGGAAACTCTGGGGAACGCATGCCTTCCACACAGGAGCGCACACAAATTAGTATGCACGGTCCCCGGCATCACCCTGGGAGAGCAGGACCACCGGACCCGATGAGTATGGGCGGGGCACACCACTCCGCGTTCACGATGGACATGCGCTCACACAAACCCCCAGGCCTCCACCCACACCAGCCAAGGTACTGGGATACGCTCACAGGGGCACTTAACCACACTCCGGCAACACTCCAAATGAGACACCAATTCTTCATGCATCCTTCCAGCCAGTAAACGTTTCCTATGCCCAAATGTATACACCTGGAAGGACAGAAGGTATAGGACAGCAGGGAGCCGCGCGCTGGGCGTGTTCTAGGAGAAGGTCTGGCACACGGTAGGTGATCAGTAAATGCCAAGAGAGGGAAGATGGGTGCAGACAGGGGACAGGAGTGGTGGAGGGGCCAGGAACCCCTGAGCCCCCGACTTGAGCCTGGTCACTCGTGAGCAAAAATACACCCAGCCCTCTCCCCTCTCCGTAGTGAAGCCCCAGCTTGGATGGAATCTAGAGCCTGCATTCAACTTCCGATGCTCTAGGACCGCCTGCCCACTTGTCCTGGGACTGCTGCCTACTTGGGGCCTGCGCCCCTTAGCACACCCCAGGAAACCCTCAAGACACGTTTCCACTTCCAGGAAAACCTTTCCCGGCACCCTCTACCCCGATTTCTCCTGTACAAAAAAAAAAAAATGTATGTAAGGGTGAGGAGGGCAGGGAAACAGGGGGACCAGTGAGGGGGGTCCAAACTGGTACCAGCACAGTAACCCCTAGAGCGCCTTTGGAAATCGTCCAGACTCCTGCATTTCACAGAACTAAAATTCGGACCTAAAAGGGAAAGGGAAAGGGGAGGGATTTTCCCAAGGCCATGTAGGGAGTAGAGAACACCGTGGTGGAGACCCGCCGCCATCTCAACCCAGAATGTGCGCCCTGCCTCGCACGGGTGCCAAGCTGGACCTTCGCGCCCAGCCCAGACCTTCCACAGCCCCTCAGTCTTCTCCGCCATGGCCCTTGGAGAGCTCGGAGAACCTGCTGCTCTGCCCCGACCTGGGTCCCCAACAGTCCATCTGCGAGGTGCTTGGGGCTGACGCCCAGGCTTCGGGACCCCCAGTCTGGAGGGAGAATCCGCTCTGAGACGATCTGCTTTAAGAATCCGATTAAAGGCGCGCCAGCTCCCTCTCTTTCTCCAAAGCGCAGTGTTGCCCGCACCCAGCAGCCCCGACCCTGTGGTCCCCAGTACACGCAGCGTGGTCCTCGGGAAAGACAGGTACTTGGCAGGCAGTGGCACCCCTTTCAGCGCCCCATCTACCCGCCGGTATCTCCCAGTATCACTCCTCTCACGCGCAGCGACCCTTCTAGCTGCCCGAAACTGCCCGCTGCTCAGAATCGCCACCCATTCCCCAGCCTTTCGCTGCTCTGAGCATCCTCTTTGCGTGTCTCTTTTCCTCTCTACTGAGCCTCAACTCCCCTTCCACCGCTCCCTCTCTTCCTTGGTGCTGCTGGTCTGGGGTGGGATGGGGTAGAGAAGAGGTCATTGCTAAGGTGGCAGAATGCACTGGAGGCGGGCGGGTGCACAGGTCCGGTGCGTTTGGAGCTCCCGCGACACCTCCCTGGACACGCTGGAGGCTTCTGTCGCACCACTGAGCCCAGCCTTTGTAGGGAGACCAGCTTCCAGGCAGCATGGCATTAGCTGCCCCGGGCTGCCCCGCACCCCTGTACTGGGTGCAGAAGGAGCATCCTGAACGGAGTTGGCGGTGTTGCCGCCCATCTGCACGTGTATAGGCTAGAGAAGCTGGCACAGGGCTGCGCCTCTGGATGGAAGGTCCCTGGGGGCCACCAGTAACTCTGATCTCAGAAGCACCAGCCTACAGCCGGGAGGCCTTGGTGGCTGCACAGAAGTGCCTCCTCTTTCTCCAGAAAAGCCCTGTTTTGGAAAAAGGGCCTCTTCTCACTGTCCAGTCTGAACAGAAGGCTGGCCTGTGGCACCCACAGCTCCGGAGCAAAGGGCGAGGGCGGGGCAGTGCCTTTCACTCTAAACTTGCTGGGTGATAATCAGCCCATAGCTGAGTCCTCCCTGTCTTGGTTTTCGAATCTGAAGACCTGCCTTGTCACCTCAACAACGCCTGGCGAGCCCCGTAGCTGCGGGAGCACGTGGCCAGGTGGCACCTGGCAGGCGAGGTCCCGATGCAGAGCCCCCCATCTCACCACCTCACCCAAAACAGTGCCTGTGCCTAGGTCCTTCGGTTTCCTGGGGGCGGGGGGGGAGCTGAGGCTGCGGGTGCTGAGAGTTCTCTCCAGCCAAGCGTTCTCTCGCATCCGGCCCCCAACTCCCCTCTCCTTGCAGTGAAAGGCACACCCACTCCAGCGCGGCCTCCCCATTCTCCATCCCAGGCCCTCGGAGCCTCGCGGGTGCCCGACAGTTTTCACATCCTTTCCCTGCCTGCTGCTCCGGGCACCCTGGTCCAGGGGTCGGTGGAGAAGCCCGAACCCCACACAGACGCCGGGACTCCAACCTCCTTTCACACCAACACGCAAAGGCCCTTACATTTCCATTTCATATTTCAGTTTGCCACTAAAAACAAAGCTGAGGGCAGACTTGCGGGAAGAGAGAAAGGAGCTGAGGCCAAGGTGAAAAGGTATATGCCCACGGAAATGAGCGCCCAGCTGATTTCTGAAACGAAGGTTCTCGGGAACTACGGCAGAAATTTATGTATGGTACTTTTAACTTGTTTTCCTGCTGTGGCCCCTCTTTGCAGCGGGCAAAACTCGGGGCTTCGGCGACTTCATGAGAGTCTTCCGCGGCAAGGTTCCCGGCGCAGCCCCTCGAAGTTCGCTCGAAGAGTAGGGACCGCGCAAATCCGGGAGTACAAGGTCAGCCCACTCAAGAAACGCCGTTATCGCGAACAGGGGGCGCGCGGGGGCGCGGGGTGGGGGGAGGGCAGGCTCTCGGGCTTCCCTGAAGTCTCTTCTGAAATTTCCTTACAACAACTTAAAAAAAAAATCCCCCCACCCAAAGTTTTCGTTTACAGATACAGTAGGTAAATGGTCTGTGTCTTGATCCAAGTGGTCGTTATACAGCGAACACGTACATAACAATTCTTCAAACTTTCCACTTAACTGTGTACTTTACTATATATAAATTATAATAAAGAAAACTTTGTGCGCATCGACTGATTTAAAATAATACTAGACCTTTAATCCAGGCCTTCTATTTTTCTATTTCAGACTGTGTGTGTTTCGGCTGGACTGTCAGAGCAGCCTGGAGGCTACAGAAACGAACAAAGTGAAAAATTAAAAGCATCTTTCTGCCTCTCCTCCCCCACCCCCCAAATTGGCCGGGGTCGACGTCACAGCTCCCAGCCTTGAGTTTTCCCTCCATCATCCCACAATCACCCACGGGCTCTTACGGCTAATGTGCAAGCCTCGGTTTCTCGCTGTCTTTCTTTTTTTTGGGGGGGGGGGTCTCTCTTACACAAAACACATCCCGGTTCTTTGAGTAAATTCGAATATGACCCAGGAGGAGTTTACACATTTTGTGGTGTGTGGATTGTGCCGGTGGGAGAAAATAAATATCTCTAGCATTCAAACTCTGCGTCTAATTCGCCAAATCAAGACCAGCCCATCGGCGGTGCCCCAGGGGTCTCCGGCCCTGCCCTCGTCTCCCAAGACCTCTGCGCTAAGAGCGCTGCCTTCGCGGACGGCTGGATGGGAAGGTAGCAGTGGGCTAGCAACGAAAACCTGCGTGCACCGAATCGAAAGCGAAAGAGAAGGAGGTAGCGGGGCCGTTCTCGGTAGCGTTCCGGGGCGCAAGGCCATGGTCTGGCGGGCCGCGCAAGCGGCGGCTTGGAGAGTCGTCCGCGTTGGGAGCGAGGTGCCGGGGTCCGTACGCCCGCGGCGAGGAGGCTCTTCGCCCGGCTGAGAAACATCGGTCTCCAGCCTGGCGTGTCTCCTGGGGACCATGCGGCCTAGGATGGGCCAGCGGGCAGGGGCTTCGGAAGGCCGAAGTGTGAACCCGGAGCCTGACGGAGTCGGGATTGCAACACGCGAGGACACAGTGGGGCTCTTTAGTAAAAGCGCGAAATGTCTCTGCACCCAGGGGGGACTGTGGAGTCACACTGTTCGTCGCCCTTTTAGTACTGATGGGGAAACGGAGTCGCAGTTAGGGAATGTCTGCAGCCGGGGAAGGCTTCTCACCTCCTCTTTCCCCATCTCCGAGAAGCCCCGCCACTGGAGACCCGAGGCGGCTGTCCTGCCCCAGGCTCTCTCGCCGTGGCCCCAGCACAGCCCCCAAACCCGCACCTTTCCAAGGAGCGCTTGGACCCAAGGACTGGCTCCCTGGGCTGACGTCCCAAAGGAGACCTCGGACCCTGTCCTCCGCTCGGTGCAGTTGCCCAGATGGAGGAACTGGCTTCCTGCCCGGGGGACCAACAGAGCTGGGAAGGAGGTTGCCAGGTCAAAGCTACCTTGGGTGGGGGCCGAGATCAGCCGTAGCAAGCCTAGCACCAAAGCCCTGTTTGCCTCTGCCTTTCCCCAAGCTCCTGGGGACATCCGAGGGTTTTTCCTTAGGCCCATTTCCCCCACTTTGGAGTACATGCTCTCACAAGTGTGAGAGAGAACCATGTCAATGTGTGTTTCAGTCTCCCTGCTTGCTGGCCATCTAGAGAGCCCACTCCAGAGGCCCTCCTCCCGGCTGCCTCTGTAGAGATCAGAACCTCACCTCTTGGTGCCTCGGTTTCCTCCTCTTGGACCTAACGTGCTTAACTTTTTTTTCTACAGGAGCCAGAAATCTCCTCTTGGCCAGAGAAACAGCAGCTACTAAGAGAAAGAGAAGAATAAGCAGAGCTGTTTGTTGTTTGTGGCTTTGCTCTGAGCAGTGCCTCCATCTTGGGCATCAGGGAAGTGGGGTCCTGTTGGTGTTTCCAGCTGCCTTTTGTCTCAACCTGTAGCTTTTGGCTTTGCCTAGCGTGAGGTCGGGGGCCTGCCCTGTCCCCACAATTGGGTGCTTACAGGTTCCAACGGCACAGAGGCCGACCATAGAAACGTGGAGCGGGGAGGCTAGACTCTTGCTCTGTGGGGGAACATTTACTAGCCCATGAGGCCTTACTGTTATCTCCTCGTGATGCAGATGAGGAAACAGGGCTTTCGAGGGATTTCTTACTCTCAGGTCACAGTGTGGGCTGCCCCAGTGGCTACAGCCTGTACAGGATGCATTATGCAGGCCGGCAGTGGGGGTCCAGCAGGGCTCGGAGGGGTCTAGC
>NW_006783088.1:5204268-5215338 GCF_000442215.2 Lipotes vexillifer | reverse complement strand
TCTTTCCCTTTTCCCTCTGAACCTCAAGACATTTCCAAGTGAGAGGTTGAAAGCAGCTCAGGATCTCTCCTTGTCTAATTAACTCAGCCTCCTCAGAAGCCTCACTGGTGAATTTCTCTAACACATGAAAAATCAGTGCGGTGGGAGAGAAAATATGCGAGTCCCCTGGCTCCGCACAGCGAACCTCCACGGGTCCCTCAGTCCGCGACTTGCTCACACCTAACATTCCCAAAGGACAGGGACCAGGAGGGGCCTGGGCGAGGCCAGGAGGAGGGAGCCTGATCCCCGGGGCTGGCAGGCTGCTGCATGTGGACAGGGCGAGAGACCCTCTCCACCTGAGTGTGGAAGGAGCACCTGTGTGGAGCTGTGAGTGTCTGTGATCCGAGTGCCTGATCTCATTCCAACAGGAAGGTGGAGAGGAAAGGTGGAGGAGGTGGGGAAAGCCACCGGATCTCTCTAAATCTGCTCAGTGTGTCCTGTGGATTTGAGAGTGTGTGGCTCTGTGCGAAGCCACATGAGCATACTTGGTGTGTGTGTGTGAACGCGCTGCTCACGAGGAAGTGGCTGTGTGTATATGTGTAGAGTCCAAGTGTAGTCAAGTGTATGTGTGAATGTTTGTGCGTGTCAACGACCACTTAGTGGACTAATTCTGAGCCTGTGGGGAGCCAGATCCAGGCTGAGTGTAAGAAAGCGTTTGCCATGCGTTGTTTCGTAAGGTTATTCCAGTCGCCAAGGCCTCCACCATGTCCCACCTCTGTCCCCAGGCCTGGTGTCTCTCCATCGGGCCTGAATCTGTGCAGACAAAGCCACTGTCCTGTCAGAACCAGCTCATTTCCGGGGCCCTGCCTGAAGGCCAAGGCCCCAGGGGGAGAGTGTGTACCCAGGGCTCCTAGCCCAGGGATTTTTCCCTCCCTTCTCAGTTTCTGTCCCTGCCAGCTTGGGGCTCACCAATGCCGATTCTGTGGGAGAGAAGGCCCAGGCTCCTCAGCTGCTCTGGCCTCAGGCCACCCTTGAGAGGCTCTCTCCTCCACTACGGTCGGTTGCGGCGCTTCGGGGCCCAGGCCTGCGTTCTGAGGCCGCCTTCAAGGGGGCTTGGAGGTCATTTAGGCGTCAGGTTCCCCGTGGGCCCAAATCAGGACCCAGAGCCTTCCCTCTTGCCCAGCACTGCGCCGCCTGGAACTCTGTGGCTTTCCCAGCCGGTCGGTCCTAAACCATTGTTCCGAGGCCGGCCGCCTCTGGGGATCGCCGAAAGAGAAACGCTCGGGAACTCTGGTCGGCCCGCCTGCCCGCCGCGAACCACCTCGACTCGGGCCTTCCGCGGCCTCAGGCGTCTCTGGACCCGCACGCGTGTGGCGACCCGGTTCCACGGCATCCCGGGCGCGCTCCGCCGACTGCGCTCCTGGCTCCCGGCCGGGCTCCGCACCTGCGACGCTCCCACCTGCGGCGCCGCCCGAGGAGCCCCCTTAGCCGGCGAGGAGCGAGGCCTCGGCAGCCCCGGAGCCTAGCGCCCGAGCGCTGCGCTGCGCTGCGCTGCGACTGTTTCCCGCCGCACGCCTTGAGCCGGTGCGAAGCATCCGCTTCAAAGTCGGCCCGGCGGGCAGCGCAAAGCAAGTGGTTTGGGGGAACGGCGAAGAGGGGAGAAACAGACTCCAGGTTGAGTTTAATAGCCGACGCTCCGCACCCTCCGCCGAGCGATCTGAAGGGGGCAGGAGGGATCCCTTGGTCTCCTCGGAGCGGTCGATCCCCATTTTCCTGCCCGAAGTCACACGCAGCTCGGCCCCGCGCCTCCCCAGCCCGCCAACTCCTGCCTCCCGCAAGCCGAACGGGTTTTGAAGGTGCCGAAGCCCTGGGTCCTGGGGACCCCAGCCCGAGGGATCCGCACGTGCACTCACCGTAGCAGGGGACCTGCAAGGCCGCGTTGTGGCCGCCGCCGCCTTCCTGGAGTTTGAGGCTGCCGTCCGGGGGCGTCTTGCAGGCGCCTCGCTGCAAGTAGAGATGCGGTTGCTGCGCGGGTGGCTGCGGCGGCGGCTGCGGCTGCGGCGGCGGCGGCGGCTGCGGGGCGGGCGACTGGGGCTGGAACTTGTTAAAGGAGCCCCGCGCTCCGGCGCCACTCTCCAGGGGTGCCGCCAGGTCCTGCTGCCCCGCGCCGTAGCGGGCGCGGCTCTTGGCGTCCCCGAATCCCTGCCCTTTGGCGGCAGCCGACAGGAAAGTTGTGCTGAACTTATCACCGCCGGGGTATGCCCTAAAAGGCGACGAGCCCTCCCGGCTCTGCGACACCGGGCTGTAGTAGGCGTCCATGGCAGCAGCCGGCGACTCGCAGTAAGAGACGCAAGTCTCAGCATTCATGCCTGGCTTGGGCGGGCGACGGGCGGGGGCGCGAGCGAGAGCGCGAGGACGCCACCGCGCGCCTTGGCTGGGAGTTTGGAGAGGCAAGGAGGCGGTGGCTGTGCGCTCCGCGCCGGCCTGCTCGCTCTCCCCCCTCCTCCGCTCCACGCCTCTCTCTCTCTCTCTCTCTCTCTCTCTCCTACGGTCGGTTGCGGCGCTTCGGGGCCCAGGCCTGCGTTCTGAGGCCGCCTTCAAGGGGGCTTGGAGGTCATTTAGGCGTCAGGTTCCCCGTGGGCCCAAATCAGGACCCAGAGCCTTCCCTCTTGCCCAGCACTGCGCCGCCTGGAACTCTGTGGCTTTCCCAGCCGGTCGGTCCTAAACCATTGTTCCGAGGCCGGCCGCCTCTGGGGATCGCCGAAAGAGAAACGCTCGGGAACTCTGGTCGGCCCGCCTGCCCGCCGCGAACCACCTCGACTCGGGCCTTCCGCGGCCTCAGGCGTCTCTGGACCCGCACGCGTGTGGCGACCCGGTTCCACGGCATCCCGGGCGCGCTCCGCCGACTGCGCTCCTGGCTCCCGGCCGGGCTCCGCACCTGCGACGCTCCCACCTGCGGCGCCGCCCGAGGAGCCCCCTTAGCCGGCGAGGAGCGAGGCCTCGGCAGCCCCGGAGCCTAGCGCCCGAGCGCTGCGCTGCGCTGCGCTGCGACTGTTTCCCGCCGCACGCCTTGAGCCGGTGCGAAGCATCCGCTTCAAAGTCGGCCCGGCGGGCAGCGCAAAGCAAGTGGTTTGGGGGAACGGCGAAGAGGGGAGAAACAGACTCCAGGTTGAGTTTAATAGCCGACGCTCCGCACCCTCCGCCGAGCGATCTGAAGGGGGCAGGAGGGATCCCTTGGTCTCCTCGGAGCGGTCGATCCCCATTTTCCTGCCCGAAGTCACACGCAGCTCGGCCCCGCGCCTCCCCAGCCCGCCAACTCCTGCCTCCCGCAAGCCGAACGGGTTTTGAAGGTGCCGAAGCCCTGGGTCCTGGGGACCCCAGCCCGAGGGATCCGCACGTGCACTCACCGTAGCAGGGGACCTGCAAGGCCGCGTTGTGGCCGCCGCCGCCTTCCTGGAGTTTGAGGCTGCCGTCCGGGGGCGTCTTGCAGGCGCCTCGCTGCAAGTAGAGATGCGGTTGCTGCGCGGGTGGCTGCGGCGGCGGCTGCGGCTGCGGCGGCGGCGGCGGCTGCGGGGCGGGCGACTGGGGCTGGAACTTGTTAAAGGAGCCCCGCGCTCCGGCGCCACTCTCCAGGGGTGCCGCCAGGTCCTGCTGCCCCGCGCCGTAGCGGGCGCGGCTCTTGGCGTCCCCGAATCCCTGCCCTTTGGCGGCAGCCGACAGGAAAGTTGTGCTGAACTTATCACCGCCGGGGTATGCCCTAAAAGGCGACGAGCCCTCCCGGCTCTGCGACACCGGGCTGTAGTAGGCGTCCATGGCAGCAGCCGGCGACTCGCAGTAAGAGACGCAAGTCTCAGCATTCATGCCTGGCTTGGGCGGGCGACGGGCGGGGGCGCGAGCGAGAGCGCGAGGACGCCACCGCGCGCCTTGGCTGGGAGTTTGGAGAGGCAAGGAGGCGGTGGCTGTGCGCTCCGCGCCGGCCTGCTCGCTCTCCCCCCTCCTCCGCTCCACGCCTCTCTCTCTCTCTCTCTCTCTCTCTCTCTCCTCTCACCCCCTCCTCTCTCTCCCTTCTCCCTCCCCACAGCTGGCCCAGGGAAAGAACCGAGGGCTGTAAAAAGATTCAGATGTTTCGGAAAGTTGACCAGATCTCCCAAACCCTCTTAAGATTTTGAAGCGGAAAAATAGAGTGAATTTTTTTTTCTTGCTTCTTTTCCCCCTCCTCTCCCTCTTCTCCTCTCTCCCTACTCTCCTTCCACCACTAACCGCTCCCCCCCCCGCGCCCCTTAAGGAGATGCTACTAGCTCGCTCGCCGCTCGGAGGGGATTCTACCAAGAGCCGCCCAAAGGCCTTTTCGATTCAAGGCGGGGCCAGGGAGGTGTCTGGACTCCCCGGGCTCCCGAGCCTAGGCTGAGAATTGGTGGGTCCAAGCTTTGGCCTAGGGGAGGGGGGTATGCAGAACTTTAGTGACAGATTTAAAAAAATATAAAAAGACAAAACCAAAAAACCTAACAGGTTTCGACATTCGGAGTCTGATGGGCCGCTAGCGTCCGGGTGCAGGCAAGTCGTTTGTACACTTGCGTGCGAATTTGGCGGTGCAGCTGCGAGTGTTCCCACTGGTGCCTTTTCCTCTGTTTCCAACCCCTTTTCCCTATTCTCGGTTCCTCCATGAAATTAACACACACGCGCAGCAGTCATCCTGTGCACGGCCACTTTCACGTCTCGTTAACTATTTCCCTTTCCTGTAAGGGCACTGGGTAGGGGTGAGGAGGGGCCCGTGTTCACTCAGACACTGGAGAACCCCCAGGCTGGGGCAGTTTCCGAAGCTTTAGAACGCGGCCCCCTCCCCGCACCTCTCCCCTCCTGGGAAGGAGCCGCGTGTGCCTCAGGTAGGTCTCCGCCCGGCCGAGGGGATTTTCTGCCTGGCACACCTGAGAATGTCGAGTTGGGAGACCAGCTGGCCGCGCCTCGTCACGCTGTCACCTGCTCACTGCTCGGGTGGGGGTGAGGCAGTCTCTGATCTCTGGCCTCTCTGTCCCCGACTGTAAACCTAATGGCTTGGATTTGATGGGTTGTGTGCGCCCCAGGGAAAAGAACGTTTACAGCGCGTCGAGTCCTTTCCACATGGCTAATCATCAACTGCACCTCACAACAACCGTGAGTGGTGGAAATCGGGGTCCCCAAATTTTCCAATGAGCAAACCGAGGCTCAGAGAGGTGCGGTCACCTGGCTGAGGTCACACAGCCGGAAGTAGCAGCGCCTGCCTTGAAACCCAGGCTGAGGTTAGTCCCTCCGCGGATCTGGGATGGTGCTGCTGACAACGAAAACGCACAGAACAGAGGAAACGGATCTCTGACTGCCGAATGACTCAGTTTGAAGGAGACCAGTCAGAGCAGCCCTCGATAAACTGCAGGGAAAAATCCGTGGATAGAGGACGTATCTCAAGGGAGGCTGGGAGTGCGGTGAAAGGTGAAGGGGCAGAGTAAAATGAGAGAGGGCCTGAGCGCCCCGAACCCAGGAATGTGGGTCAGAAGTCAATCTTCTGCACCTAAAAGGTCTCCCTAAGAAAAAATATCTGGGGGGGGGGGCTCGTGCTTCTACCCCCAACCTCAACCTAGCTAATCCTCACCCCCACCCCTCTCCCTTGGTATCTCTGCTCCTTGCTCTGCCGCCGACTGCGCGATCCCACATCTGGTTTCCATCGCGGCTTACCTTGAAGTGCTCGTTAATAAAGATATTCTGCAAACCGCGGCCAGGGGTGCGCAGGCCCGAACCCTTCCCCCGCCGCCCATGGGGACCCGCGCCTCTCTGGCTCACAGACCTAAGCCAAATGAGAATCTTATAGATATTGAGTGCCTGTTGTGCCAGAAGCCATCCACAGGTCATTCCCTTGGGCCACCCCAACTATCTGGTGATGCTTGCCTTGTCTTACCCATTTTCCAGATGGGTAGACTGAAACTCAGAGAAACGAACTAATTTTCCAACCTCGGAGAGCAAACAGTGAGTGAGCCTGCCATCATCCCAAATGCTCCTGTTCAGCCCAAGTTTGTTTTAGTTCTTAGAATCTGCCAAGTTCTGGAATCCCCCAATCTCATCCCTGCGCTTTTGTCTTGCCAATAACTTGGTGTTCAGCGTAGAGTCTCTTCCTCCAGAAAGACTTCCCATCTCTCCCAGTTGGGGCCGCATCTCCATCCTGGACTTCATGGTTGTCTGGTGGCCCGCTCGGTGTTCGTCTCCACCTCAGTAGTCCGAGGTTTCGAGAGGGAAGCCTCTGCCCCGCCTGGCACCCCACAAATATTTATGGAATAAAATAGTAAAGCCTGGGTTCCTTCCACTGCTCAGTGAGGCAGTTCCCAGCGTCTTTCGTTTCCTCTAGCCAAGGACAACCGGTTGCTCTCCCTCCCCCTCTTCATGAATCAAGAGACAAAATTAAGAGCGTGCTGGCCTCTCCCGAGCTGCACAAGAACAGTGATTTCTCTCAGAGTAGGGGCCAGACCTGCCTTGTTCACCGCAGGGCTTGGCACATCCTAGGCACTCATAAAATGTGCATTGAACGAATGAATGAAAATGCCACGTGGTCCAGTCCAGGGTCTTAGAGGCGCATTTTTGCTAAGCTGTTCCAAGCTAGCAGGCTACTCTGGTGCCCTGCACCCTGAAGCTGCCTGCTTGCACCCAGAGGGTGTCTGCAATCCTTTTACTTCTCCCCCAATCCTCCCATTCCAGGCTTAGACACAAGGAGGAAACCAAGAGAAGCAAGATACTTGGGGCGGGGTGTCAACACCAAGACAGGTACAATGGCAATTACAATATTCTCCAGTAACTTCTGAGCTGCTCTCAACGCAAATTGCTGTTCTCAATGCAAAAAGACAAAACAAAAACCAACCCTGCCATGTTCCAGAAAGCTTTCTTTGAGCGTTGCTTCTTGCCATCTACCCACCCCATGCTTTTATGACCTGTTTAATTATGGCCTCATTATTTAACCTTTTCCTGGCCACCCCGGGGAGAATTTCAAAACCCGAGCCCTCGGGCACAGACTTTGGTGTCCTCAGCCGGAATCCCTCCTGGTGCACCAAGGTCCTGGCCCTTGGAACCAGCAGGGGGGCCTTCTACCTTCCTACGTGGTACCTTAGAGATGAACTCAGAAAGAGTGAGCGTGTGCCTGCGAGTGAGAAAGTGCATGTGGGTTTGCCTGTGACTGCGTGGGAACATTCTGGGTGTGTTGTTTTCCTCACAAAAATCGCTCCAGAGCCCCCTCCTAAGTCCCTTCAAACGTGTCTTTCCCCAGAGACACTAAGTGTAGCTAGTTATTTCTTTGTGTGTTCAATCATTTGCTGATCCATCGGCCCATCCATCCCTCCATCCATCCATCCCTCTGCCATAGCTGAAAGCTGACCCACTCTCACCCAGTTCCCCTGTGAGGGTGCAGGGCACCCTTTCAGCCAGAAGTGACATGGATGCCCCTCAAGCCCAGTTCTGGCCCCTGCCTTTGCTCTCCCAGTGCGTCATTTCTCTCTCAGCTAAGGTTCTCCCTGGCTCGCTGTTTGTCCCTCCACCATTGAAGCGCCAGGCAGTATCTCTACACTTCCGGTCACTTCACCATACCAGAACAGTTGGGGGTGGCAGGCCCCTCTGCTTCAAGTCCTGCATCCCTACCCCCTGGCAGACACACCCCTGGCTGCCCCTTCTCTCTTGCTTTTGCATTGGCCCGCTTAACCCTCCTGAAAGCAGATTCCCCCTTCTGTGGGCTCTGCACACAGCCTGGGAAGGGGAAGGGTGACAGAAAGTCTTTCTTTGCCAAGGCCAAATGCCCAGTATCACCTCCTCCGGGAGGCCTTCCTTCACCCACTAGCTACTGCTCTGTCACACCTGCCTGGTTATTTCCTCCATAGCGCCTATTCTTAGCTGACATTTTCTCCCACATTTGTTGACTTTCTTGTTTTATTGTCTGTCTTCCTACAGGAATGCGAGTCCGTGGCTACTCTCTCCCCAGTAGGAAATACAGTGCTCAGCACATAGCATTACTCGGTAAATATCTACTGAGCGAAGGACTAAATGGGTGAGTGAACCAATAAGTTGAATGAACGAATGGCTATCGGAGGAGCATTGCCCTAGGCTTGCAGAGTAACTGCTCAGTCCCTGTGGCTCAGGGCTGGAGCTCTTGAGGCCAGGGGTGTAGGACTGTGTTGGTTAGAAGGTTCCTGATGGAGAAGGGAGAGGCACAACAGACACTCCTTTATTTCAAAGGGAAGGACAGATTTGGAGCCACCCCCTTTGGTCTGAGCTCCCTCCAGCCCATCCCCCACTGCACTTTCTCCATCTTGTACAAACAGTGGAGCTGCGGAGGGAGAGCAGACCCCCTTATCTGTTATGTGACTTCCTCTGACTGCCCCAAGTCTTGACTTCCAGTGTGAGTAAAACAGGGACCATACCTCAGTGAGTCGTGTACACTACTTGGTTTGCAGTTGCCACTCTGTAAATGCCAGGAGGCAACAAAGGCTGCTCAGACTTTTGGGGCTGCTGAATGGGCATTTTGAACACCTGTAGAGGGGGCGGGAAGAGTCAAGAATGAAGGCAGAGTTGCCACTCTGTAAATGCCAGGAGGCAACAAAGGCTGCTCAGACTTTTGGGGCTGCTGAATGGGCATTTTGAACACCTGTAGAGGGGGCGGGAAGAGTCAAGATATGAAGGCAGAAGGCCAGGGATCTTATAAATCTTGGGCGGGAACATTCCTGCTTTGCAGACCCCAGTACACAAACCTCACACTCCCGACACAACATAAATAAGCAATCATGTTTCGGACAACTGTTACAAGTCAGCTCTCGCACACTGAGATCTTTGCAGTCCTCGCAACAGCCCTATGGTGGTACTATTATCCTCATTTTACAATGATTAAAAAATCGAAGCACAGAGAACTGAAGCAATTGCTTACGGTCACACAGCAAAGCAGAAGACTTGGGATTCGAACTCAGGTGATATGACGTCAGAGCCCACGCTCCTCACCGCTGCGCGTTCTCAGACATCTCTGGGGCCCTGCGGGTCGAAAGGTTCCTGATTCCTCTCGGCCTGCAGGGCTCTCAGAGGAGCTCCCACTTCTCCAGTGCCGCAGTCGCGGGCGCGAGGGATTCGGGGCGCTCGCCAGCCTCGGCCGCATACGCTGACCCACAGTGCCCTCCTGGGGCGGAGGACCACGTTGTAGCCCCGAGGTCCGCGCCAGCGTTCACCACCGGCCTCCGGCCTTCAAGACGCTTCCCCGATCTCCCCGGAATGACGACATCCAGGCACCTTTCTGCGTTTGGCTCCAGCACCCGCGGAGCTCCCGGGGCGGCCGCGCCCCTTGTGGGATGGAGCCCCGGGAGGGAGGCACTCCCCACCCAGGTTCTCCGAAGGCTCCGAGGCCGCGGCGAGTGCGGACTCACCACCCGGCAGGTCCGCTCCCAAGTGCTGCCCGCGGAAGGAGCGCGGGTCGCTTAGGCGTTTTGAGCCTAGGGAGGACCTCGCAGGGGAACAGCAGGTCCCGGGAGCGCCGAGTCGTCCGCCTTTCCTCCTTGCCCACGGCCCCCACCTCTCACTCGGACCAGTACCCCGAGTTTAGGTGCTTAGCGTTCGCGGAGTCTGGCCCCCGGTCGGCTCCGGGCTGGCGCACGCGGAGAGGCCTGAGAGGGACAGCGCCCACCCCACCCCGCCATTCTATGCTTTATAAGGCCGCGGAGTAAGGGGACCAAAAGGAAGTCCGCATGCAGGGGCATGTCTTCATTCATATGGGAAAAGCACGAACTCCCGAGATGCGGATAAACGAGGCGTTCTAATGAGTTCTAGTCGTTCGCACACTGTTCGGTCTTGAGGGTCAATGAAATACAAAGCCGGAGGGATGAAGGTTTTGAAAATGACCAACCCCGACGCTCCCGCCCTCCGGAACGCATACCTCCACCCCCCATCCCCCGCCCCACGATGCGCTGCCGGGATCTGCCTCCCCGATCTCCGGGCGCCGCGGGCACCGGGCACCTTTCGGAGCAGGGCTGGGGCTCCGGTCCGAAAGCGCGGTCCAGGCGCGCGACGGAGCCTAGTTCCCTGTTCCCCACTTAGCCCAAGGGCAAGGCAAAGAGCTCAGGCAGGGAGAGAGAACTCAGAGGCCACAGCAGGCGAAACTGGGGTCTGGCGAACCCCCTGGAAAACCCGGCTTGGCTGGAAAGTTCGTGAGGGGACGCCTCCACATAGCCGGGGCGACCGCCTTAATCCTTGATCCGGAGAGGAAGTTGGAACCGGAAGTCCTCCTCTGGGGTCCGAGCCTGTGCACCCTTTGCACATCGGTTACAGCCCAGGAGAACACAGATAATTTACACCCACAGATAATTCCTAAACATCATTAGCCAAAACCCCAGCCAGGTGCTTGTATCGAAGCCCCCTGTCCCATCTTGTCTTCTCCCCTGTCCCTTCTCTCCTGGAAGCCGGCCCTCTAGGATCTCAGGAAGATCAGCCGTGGGAAGGTGGACGCCAAAACACACCACCTCACATATACAGGAGTCCCGAGGCACCTCGTGGGCAGAAATGCAGCTTCAGTTTCTTGGGGTGCTTGCAGGGTGGGGAGGATGTGTCCTTGCTCAGCCTTAGTTCTAAGGAAACATATAGAAACTTTCTATCCATTTCTCGGCTGGGGAGATGGAGGCTTCAGCGATGGAGGGAAAGGAGTGTTGATGGCCAGCGGGATCTGAGGACTCCCTCACACTGTGTGTCTGCATGTGCCGGTTTCTGGGGAGTGCGTTCAAAACTTTCGACAGTCTCAAAGGGGATCCTGACCCCACTCATTTGGGCAGAGCTGATCCCTTGAGACAAAACAGGGCTCTTTCCAAAGCCCTCTCGGTTCTCTCAGACCTGGACTTTACCCCCTTCCTCTCCACATACCCTTTCCCTCTGCAACAGAGAGGCCTAAATGTCCAGGCTGGGACTGCCCAACTGACAGCCTAGAGCAGGGGTCCCCGACCCCCAGGCCACAGACCGGGTACTGGCCCACAGACAGCAGTAGGCGGCGAGTGAGCGAAGCTTCGTCTGCCGCTCTCCATTGCTCCCCATCACTCCATTACTGCCTGGACCATCCCCTTC
>NW_006783088.1:5191428-5204176 GCF_000442215.2 Lipotes vexillifer | reverse complement strand
CCCCCCCCCCCGCGTCCACGGAAAAATTGTTTTCCACGAAACCGGTCCCTGGTGCTAAAAAAGTTGGGGACCTCTGGCCTAGAGGGTCTCTTCCGGGTCTAGTAAGGGGTGGTCTTCCCAACCTGCCACTCAGAAGACCAAGATGGAGCCAGGGAGAGGGAGAGGCGAATGGGGCAGGCTTCTGCGGCGGCAGGAAAGGTTTCTTGATTCTCCTTCTCCCGGGATCCTTGGGATCAGCCCGGGGCCCTTGCCCTCTGCCCCTCCTTTCCCCACTCCTCCCCTCTCCACCAATCCCCAGAGCCTGTTGGCCTATCCGCACACCCTCAGTGCCCTGAGCGCACGCTGCTGCCATCACTGGGAGCAGAGTGGGGCGAGCACGGCCCCTAATTCCCTTTTCTCCCACAGCCCTGAGAGTCTTCCTCCTCTTAGGTGTCATTTGTCCACTTGTCCCCTCCCCCAGCCCCAAGAGTTTGTGGGCAGCCAGTGGCAGCTGTGTTGACTCCAATTCCAGCACTCCCCCCAGTGCTGTTCTCATGGATGGTGGGAGGGGGCTTCTGGATTCTCTCTAGGACAGAGCTGGGCTCAGGAGTCTGTCTGTGGCAGTGGCGAGGCCTCTGGGGCTGGAAAAGGTGGGAGGAGGGAGGAGGGAGGAGGCAACCAGGGGTCCCGATAGTCATTCCATTAGCGGTCAAGAGCCCAGCTTTAGAGTCAAGTTGGAATCCCACTTCTGCCACTTTTTGGCTGTGTAACATGGGCTCTGTGACTTCTTTCATGGGCCTCAGTTTCCTCTCCTGTAAAATGGGGATAATAGTAGTACCTACTTCATAGAATAGCTGCGTAGATTAAATGAGATCATGCTCACTTAAGGTGTTTTCTAGTATCAGCAATAATGACTTCCTTTCCATATGGAACACTCTGCTATTTTAAACATTAGAGCCCAGCCTTAAAGAACCAGAAATGACCAGTTGGGGTTCCTGCCCTTCAACCATTGTGAAAATGGGTCGTATTCATCCTCCAGACCACAGCTCCTCCCTGGTCAGGGTCTTTTAAGGCACCAGGAGTGAAAAGGCCAAAGGAATTTTCAGGCCCCATGGTCCAGCCCCTCCTGTTAGTTGGTACAGGCGAGGCAGAGGCTGTGTGTTGTGTTTTGGGGGGAGGTTATAGGGGAGAAGGGTGGCCGCTGACCTCCAGCTCCGGCTCTGTCCCACCTCAGCACTTTCAGCAGCAGCGCCTTCACATACCTTGATTCTCTGTAAACTCACCACTGTGCTGTGGAGGAGGGTTTATGTCCCTGCTTTACAGGCAGGGAAATGGACGCCCTTTGCCCAAAGCACACTGTAGCAAGAGGTCAGGATGACCCTCAAGCTCGGGTCTCATGGCTCCCAGGCCTGGTATCTTTATCCCGGCGTCCACAGTGCACTGGGGCCTCAAGGACGGGCTTGGGGTCTGGCATCAGCATCCCCTGCCTGCACCTCCTCCCCCGCGTGCCCCACCACCTGCCTCCAGAGAGAGAGGTCCCCACCCCAGCACCTGTCGTAGGAGGCAGCCAGAGCACACATTGTGATCCATATAATCCCAAAGTTTGTGATTGGCAGGGAGGAGGGCTGGGAGGAGGGGAGGGTGAAGGGGAATGCGGGAGAGATATACTTCTTGAGTAACCTTAGATGCCCGAGACAGAAGGGGAGACTGCTACAAATGGCGCTCGGCTCAGTGCCTGGCACAGAGTAGGTGCTCAGTAAATGGTGGTGGTTATTATATTTCTATTGCCTCCTGCTCTCACTAGCAGTCTCCCAGCCACCGCAACCCCCTCCATCTGAGGATGCCTGTGGCTTAACCTCCACCCTCTCTCTTCCACCTCTCCTGGGGTCTTTCTCTCCTCGGGACCTGTGGGCGCACAGCTGGCCTCGCTGCCGCGCTCCCGGCTTGCCCGGAGCCCGGCCCAGGGCGCATAGCTACGGGCAGACTGTGGTCACTTCTGGAGTCGACCTCTCCTCCCCGAGCCGAGGGGTGGGGGTCGGGGGAGGGGCCTTGACTGCCAAGCTAAGGGCAGAAAAGCAGTGCAACCGTGTGCTCCCCCAACCCCGAGCCTTCGTGGGAACCTACAGCGAGCGCTCGCGGCTCGCGGCTCGCCCCCGGAGCGGAGAGAATCGACTTGGAAAATCAAAAAGGCAGCTGATGAGTTAAAAGAAAACCAAATCTGTAGTCTCCTTTCAGACTCGGGCTGCCACCAGGGGACAGAGACGAGGCCCCAGGAACCGGGCTGCGGACATCCCTGGCAGGTGGCGCTTTCGCTGGGTATATTGGGTGCCCTTTCAGGGCCCCCGGTACCTCCGCTGATCCGCGCAACGCGCACCCCGCCTCGGTCCTCACCCAAGGGCTAGGAGAATGAAAGAGACGGGGCCAGGCCACGAAGACGAGCTGCCCACCGGAAACACCCAGGGAAATGCAACCCTTTCAGAGGTGGCGGTGGAAGGAACATATCGCTGGAGAGCCGGGAGACCCTGCGCTCCTGCCGCAACTGCGCAGTGACCCGCTGTTGGGCCTAGGACACCGGGATTCCTCTCTCAGACAATTCTCCCCATCTGCTCTGCCATCTTCAGGAGCGCGGAAACTCCTAGCTGCTTTCTCCAACTTGAATTCGTTTCCAGGTTGTAGGGGAGTTTTTCAACGGGTAGTTGGAAACGGGCTGGCTTTAGAGGCAGGCAGCTCTGGGTGCTAATCCCCCACTGCGGTTGTGAGAGCTTGGGCAAGTCATTCTCCTTCTGTGTCTCAGCGTACTTATCTGTGAAATGGCGATGATTATTCCGATCTCCTGCGAAAGTTGTGAGGATTAGAAATCACGTGGGTAGGCGCTCCCTTAAGTTCAGTTCTTATTCTTTTGGGGGACAGTTGCAGATCTTCAGGGGTGTGGAGGAACAAGCAGTTCTTGTGGCCACCCTGACCTCGAGTCCAGTCGCGTTCAGATTACCCCTCATCAGGCTTCCGGAGCTCCTAACCGGGGGCCACGTGACTCGCTCTTTGATGGCCAATCGAGTCCTTTCAGGATCAGTCTCCTTTAAAAAAATTCACCGGTCTTTACCCTTGCCAAGCTAACTGGACTCACTTTCAATTTCTTGGCGATGAAGGTAGGGGGCAAAATGAGCATTGCTGATTTTTGTGCCGAAATAGCAATCGATGCCTTTTTTCTTTTCTTTTTTTTAAAGGTGAAGTCCTTAAAAATTAACCTTTTTAAAGTGAACGATTCAGCGGCATTTAGCACATTTGCAGTGTTGTACAACCACCACATCTGTCTGGTTCCAAAACATTTCCATCACCCCAAAAGGACCTATTTTTCTTATTCAGCGCTTTCTCCAGAACTGAGTTGTGTGCAGGCAGACAAGCGAGACAACAGCACTTCATGCTCTTTCAACTCATCTTTTCAATGCCTTTAAAAAAGATCTCTGTTTCCCAAACGATTTGCAAAGTTGATCTCAGAGGACCAGGGGAGCCAAGGAGATGGGAGTAGGGTGTTTATTCAGAACCCATGGGGAATCAGGGTGTGCGTGAGAGCATGGGGTAGGGGTGGGGGATTATGGGACAGGGAACTGGAGAACCAGGTCCAGGTAGAGGGTTTATGATGGCCCTGCCCATCCAAAAACTATACATACAATTCTCATCCTGCAGGAGTGAGGACTCTCTATTTAATTTCACACAAGCATTTTACATCAGTGGCTTTTAATCATTTTAGGGGAGCCACTTCTTTGATCATCTGATGAAAGACGAGGACCCTCTTCCTGGAAAGATGCAGATAGATGCTGTATTAGTTTCTGAGGGTTATAACCAATGACCACAAACTTGGTGGTTTACAAGAACAGACATGTATTCTCTCCCAGCTCTGGAGGCCAAAAGTCTGAAATCAAGGGATCAGCGGGGCCAGGTTCCAGGGAGGGTACTTCCTTGCATTGCCCAGCTTCTGGCGGCTCCAGCCTTTCTCTGTGGCTTTCCTCCTCCCATCTCCACCTTTATCTTCATGAACTTTCTGTGTCTTCTCTTTTGTCTCTTGTAAGGACACTCGTCATTCGAATTGGGACTACCTGGAGAACCCAGGATTAGCTCTTCTTGAGGTCCTTTACTTAATTAAGCTGCAAATATCCTTTACGCAAATAAGCTCACAATCACAGGTACTGGGAGCCAGGACCTGGAGGTATCTTTTGGGGGCTATGGTTTAACCCCGGTACAGGTGCATACACCCAATTTCGTGTACAACTTCAGGGGCTCCCAGACTCCTGTCAAATCAGAAATCTCTGATTGAATGTCACAAAGGAATCCTTTGATGTCACTGTCAGAAAGGTGGAGAGAAAAGAGATCACCCCTGATTCCATGGTTCTTTTTAAGGAAGGACATGCCCACATGTGGTTAAAAGGAGAAAATGAACCGGCCATTCTGCCCCTGTGATATCATCTACCCTCTTGAGGAAGGACATTCCAGAACATTCTAGAGACAGAAACTGGTTTCCTTTTTACAAAGAAGGCCTTGAAAAATGCGGCATCAGCCAGAATCTAAATTTGTGAAAATGGACCAACAGGAAATTTCGCCCCGTCAGGCAAACCTCATAACGGCCCTGTAGGGGCCTTACTGCTCAGAGAGCTCTTTTAAGAAAACTGCAACTTTTAATCAGACCCTGAGGGAAGTCTCACAAAGATCTTCACACTCCTTTGTGGCTTCTCTTTCTGGGATGGTGAGGGAGGAGCAAGCTTTTCTCCAGGGAAGGAGGCAGGTGTGGAGGTGGAGGTGAGGGGTCTGGGCTGGGGAGAGGATATCCCCGAGCCAGGGAACAGGGTGGCTCCAAAGATAGAAGTGACAGCCTCCTCAGCTGAGTCCCTGGGTCGCCACCTGTGTCCTTCCTGCAGATTGGATTTATAGAGTGCAACATTTTAATAAAACACACACACACCTTCCCATTTTGGCGCATTAAGAGATTTCTAACAAAACACCGTCATGTTGCTACAAATTTTTCTCCCAGCACCCTCACAAGTAATAACTCAGCTCTGGCATTTTGCATTTAATGTTTATTTTGACGGCTACATTCCAGTCGGAGTTGGGGCTCAGGGTGGGGAGAGAGAAGGCCAAAAAAAAAATGCCTCCTCTTTCCTAGCCATCAACTGTGTGTTTTTAATAAAAAATCCCCACAGATTGGGGAGCCAACACTTGAAAAGGAAGGAGGGAAATCATGACACCTTATCAGGAAGTGCCAGTGGCCTCAGCTCTAGAAAGTAGCTGGGGTGAAGCCCTGGCTGGGTCCTGCCATTGTGAGTCCCCAGAGGATTCCTGGAATGTCTCCTTTGCTCATGCCATGCATTCAGCCTGGGGTGCCCTTTTCTCTCCCCGCCCCCCCCCCCCCCCCCCCCCCCTGCCATCATTGTCTTCCTTTAAAGCACTGCTGGTTTGTATGTAACTCCCATCCCGGAGAAGGAGGACCTCCTTCCACCGGCCCCAGCGTCATCTCCCTAACGCTAATGGGAGGATTTCTCTGGGACTTTCATTTTCCTTAAATCTGGCCTGGGTACCACATGCTCAGTCGGGGCTTGAGCTCCTGAATGGTCCATTATGGATGCCTGCCTCGCCGGTGCCCACCAAGTACATCTCGGGTTGGGTCGTGGTGAGCAGCCTGTGGTCAGCACAGTGACTGACAGATGACACAGACTCTGGGGGCAGAGGACAGAGTGCCAGGCCCGTGCTCCAGGCCCTGTCACACAAGAGCCTGTGAAACCTTGAGCAAGCCGTTTCATCACCCCGAGCCTCAGTTTCCTCATCTTTAAAGGTGGTTATAATAACCACCTGCAAAGTTGCTGTGAGACTCAAATGATAACATAAGTGGGAATGTGACTTGCAAGCTGTAAAGCACCCTAAGAATGCAAATTGTCATGCTTGCCCCCGGAGCACCCCATCCCAGGACATCCCCCCCCCCCCCCCCCCCCCGCAGCTTCCGAAGCACAGGTTCTCATCTTCTGGAATTTCCCCCACATCCTTTCTCCACCACTTATGGGCCCCTCCCTTGAAGCGTATTCATTTTATCCTCTTAGCACCTGTAGTGGAATCTTTGGCTGGAATGGGCTCAGGCAAAAGAGTATTGAAGGAATGAAGGAATGAATGAACGAACAAGTGAAATTAAGTAGGTTGGAGAATCCTGTTTCACTACATCTGAGTTACCTCCATGAAGGCAGCTCTTTGGGGAATGGTTAATTATTTTCTCCCTTAAAAAGGAATCTGAATAGTTCAAAATCATGTGGAAATCAGGTCACAACCCATTTTCCTTCAAAGGCGCTGTATTCCAGTCATCTTACACCTAAGGTCAGAGGGGAGGCTTAGAGTTTATTCTTTTGCCTCCAGATAGAAACAAAAGATGGGATGCTGGTCCAAACTGTCACAGATGTGGCAACTGCTTCCTGGAGGCTGAGGCTAAGGGTCCCATTGAATGATAGCTGATTAAGGCTCACCTTCCCTGTGCCTTGGCTGTGGGGCTTCCCCAGTACCCTTCTACCAGCAGCCTCTCCTTCTGAGGACCTCACAGCCCCCCTGCTTCTCTTCCCATGGGGCCACTGATCAAAGCCTGGCTATTCCCGAGGCTTGCTCAAATTGTCGGTGGAGATAATGAATGGAAAAAAAAAATGCTTGTAAACTGCAGAGTGCCTGGGACATGGAGAGTGGCACCTAACGTGTATGTTTCAGTGATTGTGAGTCATGCGGGTGGTGGGTGGATCAGACCCCGGAGTCAGATGATTTGCACTTATTGGCATGAGACCTCAGTTTTCTCATCTGTAAACTGGGAATAACCTTAGTAATTGGGTCCTGGGAAATGAGAGGGGGGACGATTATTTGAGAAAGTTCATGGGAAGTGCTTTACTCTCACTGTCCAGATTGGAGACGACCTGGCTATATATCTGTCACTCCCTGAACTCTGGGCATGGTCAGCTGTCTGGGCTGGGGTCCCCTTCCTTCCCCCACCTCCACCCCACAGCCCTCTCCGGAAGGGAGGAACAGCCTCTTCCAAGCTGCTTTACTCTGCCTTCTCTATGGAGGAAAACTGTTCTTCCACCAAGAGTTCACAGTCTGCCACTTATTTGCTGGTTGACCTTGGGTGAATTAGTTAACATCTCTGAGCTTGTTTTCTTATTTGATCAATGAGGATGATAATACTGGCCTGGGTGGATTGCTCTGAGGATTGAAGGAGATGATGGGAAGGCCTGATACATAGCAGGCACTTGATAAATGTTTTTCCTTTCCTTCCTTTCCCCAAGTAGATGACAAGCAGATACAGTACCTGGTGCTCTGGGTGCCTCTCTTAGGGCCCACACACAAACAGTGCCTACTAGCTGCTGTGGATGGATGGACTGGCAGGAAGCTGCATTGCCCATAATGGGGAGCTCTCAGAAAGATCACCTGACTCATCCTGGCTTCATGAGGACCACATGCATTTTTCCCTTTTACAAACTCTCAGCCTGGCCCACGGCGTTTTAAAGCTGAGATAAACAGCTCCAGGGCAAAGCCAGGCATCAGGGCTGATCTTCAGCAGGATCCCAGCCCTGACCCTGCAACCCCTCTAGATTTAATGGGTGCTGATCACTTTACACCCGTGAAACCCTCGGCAAATGGTCTTGGTCTCTGATGTGCCATCCAGGCTGGCAGCGGGGCGCTGGCACTCAGCCTCTGCCTGAGGAAATGAAAGCCTGATGGGGCTCGAGGGGGAGGTGGTGAAGGAGCTTCCAGAAACATCATGGCAGCTGGAGTAAGCTTTCCCCTAGCTGGCCCATCCCGCAAACATCTCTCCCTTCCCAAATAGGGCAGTGAGACCTGCTGCATCTGGGGACTCCTGTCAACTCCCAGAGGCCCTTCCTGATCAAGCTGTGTATCTGACCTACAGTAGTAGTAATCGACAGTTAGTACCATTTATTGAGCACCTATTATGAATCAGACCCAATTCTCAGCTTGTTCCATTGATTCCCTCTCCAGGGCCACCAATCAAAGTTAGTTCCCTCCCCAGGGACTCACTGTCCCTTACCTGCTTTAATTCTTCAGAACACTTATCACTAGCTGTAATGATCTGGTTCATTTATTTGTTTCCTTTGTCTGCTGTCTGTCTCCCCTATTATAATGTCGGGAACCTTGTCTGTTTGTTCATATACCAGGGCTGGAGAAGCGCTTGGCACAGTACAGGTGTTCAGAAAATATTTTGTTTTTTGTCTGAATGAATGGATAATCTTCAGAGCAATCTTATGGGAGGGAACTATGATTATCCGCATTTTACAGATAAGAAAACTGAGGCAGAGAAGAGGCCAGGAGCTTTGACAAAAGGCACACATAGTCAAGAAGGGCAGAGCTGGGATTCCAACCCTGGAATGTTTGACTGAAATCTGTGCTGTTCTACCCCACACCACCTCACCCCGCTCACCTGGCTTCCCATAAGGTGAGCACTCTGTTGGGAACAGAAGGCCTTGTCAGAAATGGAAACTTGTGGCCCTTGCGTCTGAAGAAACATTTCCCAAGTATTTGTATTCATGATCCTACAATATCTCATTTTCTGTACTTTACACAGAAATCAGTCAGGTTGCTATCCTTCTATACCATTTTATAATGAAGATATTAAAGCTCTGAGAGGTTGTGCTCTTGCCTAAAGACACACAGTGAGGAAGTGACGGAGCTGGCATTCGAGTCGGATCTGGCTGGAAAGGTCGTGCTCATCTCACCTCTCAGACACATGGCCTCCCGCGGAATCTGAGTGACCCCTCTGGACTCACAGAGTCAGGAAGTGACAAAGCAGATAAACGGTCAGGTCTTGGGTTGCCATGCTCACTTCTTCTCCCCCCAACTCAGTATTACAGCCAGGAAACCCAGTGGGCAGAAGGAAGGCATGAAGGTCCTGACTGAATACATGGTGTGGTTGCCTTGAGGGTTGGGAATTGGCAAAAGGTGATGGAGCCTCTATCAAGGAGACTCACAAGGTCATTTGTGTGTGTGTGTGTGTGTGTGTGTGTGTGTGTGTGTGTGTATGTGTGTAAAATACTAAGGCCTCACCCCACCCTACCCCACTGTGGATCCGAGTATTTGTGGAGGGAAGACGAGAGGCAGAGAAGCTAGAAAACCTGGCCGGATTTATACGGGAAAGACTGCGGAGACATGGGAAGTAAGAAAATGTCCAGAAAGGGTGAAGGTGCAGGCGGCGCTTGAAAGACTGAGGTTCTGGGGATTTGGAGTCAGAGAACGGAGACTTGGAGGGAAGCTGCCAGGCCTAGGAGCTGGGGGGGAGCAGAGGGGAGAGTGAGAGTCTTTAAGGTGTTTTTCCATGTAATATTTTAGGAATATAATCCCCCATTTCTGGTGGGTCTGCCGGCAACATTTTAATAGAATTTCAAATTACTTCTGGATGCTGGCCGATGTTTCTTGGATTGAGGCTCTGTGTCTAGAGAGGCTATGAGCTAGCCTAGTTTTCATGGGTCCATATGTCTGTGTGGTTCTCCACATGTGTGAACATGTCTGCACATGTGTGTGTTCACATGTGTGTGGGAGTTTGCTCTAACTGAAGGCATGTGTGCATGTGTATGTGGCAGGGGGTACGAACGGCCTGTCCATCCCCACTGCCCAGTTCTGAATTGTGAGCACAGCTGCCACCCAGGAGTGGCATCAGATGACTGGCAGGGGAGGTGGCGGGGGAAGGTCTCAGTCAGGAGGAGTGCCCCACCTCCATTTTGGGGGAATTGGCACCTGTGGGGGACAGAGCAGCATGTGTGGGGATGGGCTCACAGGGCCAGAGAACACAAAAAAGCCTCCAGGGGGATTTAGCGGAGAGAGAGGCAGAGAGCAGAGAGGGAAGGACCCAGGCAAGGGGGTGGTGGTCCTTGGGTGGGAGTGGGGATGCTCTAGAGGTGGTGAGGTATGTCCAGCGAGGCCGTCCTCATCCTTGCCTTTCCCCGGTCCTCCCACTCACACCAACCCAGAGCAAATGATGCTGGGGCCTCTGGGAAACAATGGCAACGTGCATGGGGCTCTACAGCCAAGGAGCTGAGCACAAGAGTAGCTTTTGTACTTAGAGCCAAGGAACCCGGTTACCATCCTAGCTCTGCTCACACCAACAAGCTGTGCAACCTTGGGCAAATCACCTGGCCTCCGCATCCCAGCTTCCTCACAGTGGCGCCACCTGGGGGCTGGAGGACTGCATGGGCTTGTGGGTGGAATGGTGCTGTGTGAGCTCTGGGGTGCTGGCGTTTGGGGTCTGGGTTTCTTACTGTGACCGCCAGTTCTGACCCTACCCTGGGCTCTCTGGAAATTCTGGGTCTGGTGTTCAGGAAGCAGGTCACCTATAGGGTTGTCTCCAAAATCCTCTCAGCCTTAAATTCGTCGTATTTAATCTTCTTGAATTTGACAAAATCAGTCTCCTTTGGGAGGCCGGTCCGGGTGCCTGTTCAGCTACCTTGTGATCACTCTCCCAGTGCCAAGGGATGACTGATGCCTATGCCAGCTACTCACTGCTCTTTTTGGTGTTAACTTAAAAGGCTGCCTTCGGTGTCCCTTCAGACCCAGCTTTTGCATTTCACCCTCTCCAAGTGGGAAACCTGCAGGCGGGACTCAATGCCTTTTGTCTCCTGGTCTGGTCTCGGCCACAGACTGTAATACTATGTGGATGATGAAGTTACTTGTCAATTGCCTGACTCTTTGCAAACATAAATCATTCCCTAGTTTACCCCGCACTGAACATCTTTGTTCTACTTTGTTTTTCTCGCCCTGCTGATGGATGCACACTGTACTGAAACCCATCATTTGATGGTTACACACGAGACAAGCCTTGGAGCAAGTGGTTTCCATGACTACTGCCTTGCAGGGGTGTGTATAACGGTACCCCTTTTGCCTTGATCCTTTTCTGTCTTTTTTCTATGTTGTTCCCTCGCCTCTCCTATCACACTTCTCCTCAGACCCTCCCTCTCCCCCCTCATTCCCTCCCTATCGCCCTTTCAACCTGGTCTGCCTCGTTCCCCTCCCCTTCCCCAGCCCTGTCTCTGGAGCCAGAGCCTTGGCAAGGATGAGAGCCACTGGCCAGGCCCATAAATCAGCCGGCCTGTGCCCCTTAACCTTCCCCATTAACCTCTCACACTGGCAGGCATTAGGTGTTACACTTGGCTGCCATAAATTACTCGCCAGTGAATTTATGAGCGCTCCCCCCTCTAGAGGGCTGCTTCCTCATCCTCCCCGCACTTGCCCTCAGGGTTTCCAGAGATCAAGCCCCAGGCTTGCAGTCAGTGCCTGGTCCTGGCCCGTGACTCCCGGTTTGATGCTCTGCACCTGATTTCCCCCCATTACACACACACTAGAAGACAGAAGGGGCGGAGGGGAGGGGCGGATGTGTGTGGCAGTCACCCCTTAACTCTGCTACTTAGAATCCCCCTCCCCAGAGGCCATCACCTGGAGCTTCCACAGCTTTACCTTGGAAGGTGAGCAGACCCTGAATAATAACATTCACCACCACGCCTTGTGTTTCTGCCATTTGCCAGACACTCATGTTCACTGTTTTTAACTCTTCTAACAGCCCTATGGGTGTGTGTGTGTGTGAATTGTTATCCCATTTTTCAGATGAGGAAACAGAGGCTCAGGCAAGAGATCTGGCATGGACAGGACCTGGAACCACTGGTGTTGAGAGTTAGTGGATTACATTGTCTCCTACTCTATAAAAATCTGATTCTGCAAAACAATTCCATGTATGGAAACCATGATAAGCCCGTGACCCAGAATCTCTCTGCCTCATTCCCCCAATCTGCTGCAATTCATTTACAGTAACAAGGACTGTTATATGATAGTAACGGCGATGCTGATGATGAGAATTGCTGACAGCTAACGGATGTTACCAAGTACCTGATGTTATGCTAAGTGTTTTACATGCAGAAACTTGCTTAATTTTCATCACCGTATAAGGTTGATACCATTGTTATGCCCACTTTATAGGGGAGGACATAGGCAAAGAGAGGTCAACTAACTTGTTGACAGTCACCCAGCTAGTAAGTGCCAGGTCCAGCTGTCAGACCCCAACAGTCAGCCTCCAGAACACCCAACTCTTCATGGCTAATAGTGATACTAATGACAAATGTGATGACGCCACAAATAGAGCAACTGTTGAATAGGCACCCCCAGCGACCAATGGCTGTCGGTCTACTGGCAACTGCAGGGAGCTTCAGGAGAGTCCTGTGTGTTACCCAGGGCATGAGTCCTGCTGGTTTTCATTCTTCTGCTTTACATAGGTGGCAGCGAGGGCTGGAGCCCCAGAGGAACCCAGGACCACTTGGGGTGCCTGTCCCTGGCTGTTGCTCCAGCTCTGATCCCCTGATTCCCGAAGGTATGGGGCCTCTATCGCAGCTTCCTGTCTGTGGTCCTGGGGAGAGGGGAGCAGCTGGAGGGGGATGAGGAAGGATGTGTGGAGAGGAAGCTGTTTTCGTGGGACCTGCAGGGACAGTGGACCGAGGCTGAACATGATGGGAGAATTCTGGGAGGATGCCTCCAGACCAGCTGCCACCAAGAGCCCTTCCCTCCCTGTCCCCTCACCCCCCAAGCTTTGGCACATGCAAATGCCTCCCGTGCAATTCGGCCACAACTCCATGGAAGGGCAGACAGCTGCCTGTGTTCCTCTTGGTTGTATGTAACCCTGACTTAGAGGGAAAAGGAAGGGTCAGCCAGGCGGCACTGCAGCAAATGGAGGACCTGGGCCCCATTATACTGGGAAGGGCAGGAA
>NW_006783088.1:5190748-5191379 GCF_000442215.2 Lipotes vexillifer | reverse complement strand
GAATGCCAGAGTCATACAGACCTGGTTCAAATCCCAGCTGAACTGGGTTGAATAGTGTCCCCTCCAAATTCACCTCCACCCGGAACTCATGAATGTGACCTTATTTGGACAGAGGTGTAACTTTGCTGGTGCAATTAGTTAAGATGAGGTCAGCCTGGATTAGGGTGGGCTCTAATTCCATGCCTGGCATCCTTATGAGAAGAGGGAAATCTGAACACAGACACAGGGGAGAAGGCCTTGGGAGATGGAGACAAGGATGGAAGTGATGGGTCTATAAGCCAAAGAATCACAGGGACTGCTGGCGAACACCAGGACCTAGAAGAGGCAAAAAAAGATCGTTTCCTTAGAGCCTTTGAAGAGAGTATGGCCCCGCTGACACCTTGAGTTTGGACTCGGGGCCTCCAGAACTGGAAGATAATAAGTTTCTATTGTTGCAAGCCACCCAGTTTGTGGTACTTTGTTATGGCAGCCCTAGGAAGCTGATAAACAGGCTCCATCACTTATGAGCTGGATTAACTTGTGTAGGTCACTAGCCTCTCCAAGCCTTGCTGAGCATCATTATAGCGAGTGTGATAATGCCTAGTTCAGAGGGTGTCATGAGGATTAGATGAAATGTCTACGAGGCCGAAGC
>NW_006783088.1:5162296-5190663 GCF_000442215.2 Lipotes vexillifer | reverse complement strand
GCGGTTCAGTAAATGGCAGTGGAATTTGACTCTGGTATGTTTAAATACAGCGATTCTACAGACCTGGGCTCCATAGTTCCTCTTAGAAGGCCCAACAGCCGCATGTTATTCTTCATGGTTAATTTTGGAAATTCCAAGTTAACAATTAGGTTAAAAGTTGATCACATTTATGTAATCTTTATCAGAAGTCTCACAAGTTGTATATTCAACATTTTGAAGAAAAAGGAAAAAAAAAACAGCTATATTTTTCACTCGGCACACACAGATTACATGTTTGGACCAACTGTATGCACAGTTAGTTTATACCAGATGCCAGCTGACTGCCTGATGCCAACTGGAAATAAAGTTATGTTTGTATACACACTCATATAAACTTATCTCTAACCTTGTATACAAAACCATATGTGTCTATCTCTTTATGCATGTCGGATGCTTATATATTCATAACAGATGCATATATATATCTCCTCAACAATTCCATGCAGCAAATATTTATTCAGTGTTCACCCTATGCAGGGTGTGTGTGTATGTGTGTGTGCAGATATAGAGGAATATGTGTTTGTACATAAATAATATATACATGTAGCTGATTATACCAGAAGCCAACCAAATATCTAGATGCCAGTGTGGGAGCACTGCTGTTGGAAAACAGTGTACCCCAGATTCCCTGGCTGGGAACAGACCAGAGCCTGGAGGTAGACACCAGCACCCAAACGAGGGAAAAGGCAGTGCTGGGCAGACAGCAGGTGCGGGAGGAAGGCCTTGGGTCCCCTTTAACGTAAGTGGAGTGAAGCTTGGGGCTGCCAGCCGCTCTGGTCAGTGTCCCCCAAGCTGTCACTGTGTCCATCTTGGTGGGGACAGGGAATGAAGCACCTTTTGAGAAGAGTAGCATCTGCGGTGCACGGCCACCTGTTCCCGCCCCCTCCCACTCTGAGCATCTCCTTCTGGATACAGGTGCATGGAATGCTTCCCTGGCACCAGCCACCACTTTGGAGGCCTCCTGCGAGCCCCACCAGCCCCACCTCCTCCTTGATGGCACTGCTCTCCACGATGGTGCCGGGCTAGGTGAGGGGGCCCCTGTGCTGTCATCCTTCCACTCATAACCGGACTGCTTCATTCATCCCCTCCCAGTACAGAGCCTGCCTCCTAGGAGGCCCTTAAGAAAACACTGGGAACTCAGGGGTTTAGACAGGTGAAGGGGTGTGTCCAAGGCAGCCAGGCAGCGGGGTGGGGCTTTTGCACACATGCCCCAACTCAGCAGACTCCCTGCTTTAGAAATGCTGCAGCTTGCCACCAGCCTTGGACCAGGACCCCATGTGCTACAGGCCTTGTGTGACCCCACCCACCGGAACAGGAGATCCAGGGGGGTGGCCCTTGTCTGGCTTGTTCACACCGGAATTCCCAGCAACCAGCACACTAAACGCACACAGTAGGCGTTCTGCAGATGTTTGGTGAAAGAATGAATGACTTAGGGGCCTGGGTACAGAGCCCTGGAGCTTAGGGACTGTGAAGGCACAGAGGAGCAGTGTTTTTGTCCTCCTGGACAGGGGATTCTCCTGCTAAGACCTTAAAGCCAATGCAGTGTCTTGAGGGAGAGGGAGGGTGGGCAATCAGCAAGGGGCAGAAATCAGCTGCTGGGTTAACTGAAAATGAGCGAGATTTGCCTGTGACAAAGGGGTTTCAGTCAAGGACACTTCCTATAATAACTAAACATTTCTGAAAGGACTAGAGCTTAACCACAGTAAGTGATTTTAGATACAGGAGGGCAGTTCGGGGTGAAGATTATTTCCAGGTGAGGCTGGGAAAGGGAGGGAAGGGAACAATCTTTCTTTAAGCTCCTGTGAAGATTGATGCTAGGGACTGAACACACCTTATTCCTTTATAAGTAGGTAGCTGGAATGATCTGTGTTTAACAGATGAGGAAACTGAGGTTCAGAGAGGTAAAGAAACTTGCTCAAGGTCACACAGCCAGGATGTGGCAACATTGGTTGGACTCAAATCCCATACTGGTCTTGCTACTGAATCTAGGTAATAGCTACGTATTGCCTGCTTGACCTCGCCTTTTTGTTTTTTTCTGTGAGGATTTAGTTATTCTCCAGAGCAAAAAGAATATATTTGGGGTATTCAGACTTGGGAGATTTTTTTCTTTTTTTTGCCCTCTAGTGTACCATTAGGAAGGATATTTGTTCTGGCTTCTTCCAAGGGGTCCATCAAAGACAACATGAGGACTTCCCTGGTGGTCCAGTGGTTAAGAATCCGCCTGCCAATGCAGGGGACACGGGTTCGATCCCTGGTCCCGGAAGATCACACATGCCACGGGACAACTAAGCCCACGCGTCACAACTACTGAGCCCACGCTCTAGAGCCCACGAGCCGCAACTACTGAAGCCCTCATGCCTAGAGCCCATGCTCTGCAACAAGAGAAGCCACTGCAATGAGAAGCCTGCGCACCGCAACGAAGAGTAGTCCCTGCTCACCGCAACTAGAGAAAGGCTGCGTGCAGCAACGAAGAGCCAATGCAGCCAAAAAAAAAAAAAAAAAATTAAAAAGGCAACATGGGCTTCCTGCAATGCTCCTCTTCCCCCATAAGCGTACCCTTCCTGGTCCTTCAAGAGAGCTCCCTGGATGCTGTTGTGAGTCAGAGGGGTATTTTGTAGAGGTGGCCTCTAGTCCCTATTAGCTGGCACAGAAGCAAATCGTTTGCAAACTTAGGTGCTAGATAAATGAATAAAAGAACTTCAAGTAGGTCCCTCATCACTAACAACATAATCAGTACACACCTGGGGACTGATCCAGACGGGCCTGCATAGGTGGACTGAGCCTGTGCTAGTGGGGTGGGGTGCGAATGTCCCCAGCAGAAGGTCCCTGCAGGTCACACTGGTGTGACCAGCCCCTGCCCAAATCCCAGCTAAGTGGCAGAGAGTCTAGGCAGACAAACCTGGTCAAAGACGCTTCCTATAATAACTAAACCAGGCTGTTTGCCTAGATCCTTGGCTACTAAACTGGCACTGTGGTGGAGCAGGGCCCTTTGTCATTAAATCCCGCTACACTTTGTAGCTTAGTGATGCCCTGTGTAAGTTGCTGGTGCCCCTGAGCAAGTTACTCCAGCTCTCTCTTCCTCAGTTTCCTCACCTGTTAAATGGGGATAATACTACTGCCTCTGCCTTGCTGTGAAGTTTTAGATCAAGCATTTAGTGCAGAGCCAGGCACGTGGTAAGCTCTGAATACACGTTAGCTATGATGAGTACAGTTAGCATCCACGGAGCAGCTGGAGACGGTGATGGAAGTGCTGGTGAGCAGGGGTGTGTGTCCCTGGGTGAGTGTGGGAGGGTGTGTGTGCCCTACGCCTCCACTTTGTGGACGCTGAGGCCCTGGGGCAGACTCTGGAGGTACAGACACGGTCTCCTGCCTTGCTGAGCCCTCCAGCAAGGAGCCTGTTCCTCCCGCACAGGCTGCCTCCTGCAAGCTCTGTCCTTTGGGCTGGCCGCCTGTCCCTTCCCTGGCAAGGGCAGAGAGGAGGCCCAGCCAGGGGGGCCCTGGCCCTGGGCAGCTCGCCCACAGCAGGCCAAGGACTCTCTGGCCCAGGGGACCGGCCCTGGGCTGCAGCTGCTCCTCCTGGGAGGGGCAGCGGGGGAAGGCTCTCATCTCTCAGCACAGCCCTCTCCGCCCAGGGGTCAGCACCCCAGAAGGGGCACAACCCCTCTCGGTCCCCTCAGAGCTGATTCCTCCTCCTGTTCATTTGTCCCAGAAACCTGAGAAAATGAGCTAAGTCCTGGGGAAATGGGGCTCCAGCTGGGGGCCCAGTGCCCTTGACCCCAATTACTGCTAGTTGGGGGTGGGGTGAGAGGTTGTCATCCTCCTGAAGATTCTCTCCCTGTCCCACCCTCCCACTCAGGCCACGGGCCGGTTTTCCAGATTTCTCCCTTTCCCACGCTCTTTCCTGCAGCCTCCTTCACACACCCAGTTCTTCTTAAAGGGGCTCTAAGAAGAACGAATTTCCTATGAACAGAACAATGCCCTATTAATCTTACGAGGGATTTGAACTTGGCAACATTTCAGCCTTTGATTTAAATATCATTTTGGTAATGGGGAAAAAAAAAGAAGGCTGACTCTTGGACAGCACTGAGTTTCCAATACCTTCCGAGCATGAGACGATTTCAAATATAAAATTAAATCCAACTCCCTCCTGCCTCCGCCGCCCCCCCACCCCACCTCATGCTTTCACTCACACAAAAGCTCACTTCCCACATACTTCATGGGGATATTTCAAGTTAAAGTTTTGTTTACCTTATAGAAAAGTTAATTAGTTCCTTTTGATCTCACAGGGAAAACCACACAGGAAATTTTTCTTCAGAAAGTGTACACACGAAGGCATGCTTTACCCTCATAACCAGAGATATTCATTAAAACAATTCGTTTCGATTTTTAATTTAAAGAAAACATTTTACATTTTTCCTATTTATTATTAAGAAAGTAGTTGTCCCTGGGGCAGAGCGTGAAGGGGGTCGGCTGAAGTGTTTTTGCTGTGCTAGCAGCCAGCATTGGGCAGTTTAGAATCTGTCCCTCGTTTGTTTTTCTACTTTGGATAACAAGAGACTTCTGCGGAGAAGCAAACCTTCAAACATGCCAGATTTCAGTCGCCAAAATATTAAAAATCCAGGGTTTGGGAGATTGAGACTGTATGGTTTAAATAAAGATATTTAAGTTCTGAAATATAAATATTCGAGATCCTGAAAAAACATATCATTGCATTAAAATCTGAAACAGGCAGTGGGTGAGTCGAGGGGAGAAAATGTTTACTTTTTTGAGGTTTAGCTAATGAAATATAATAAATAGTACATCATGCTCTTTTTTTTTAACCCCTAGAGATATTTAAGCAATACCTGGATTTGTACAATAAGCTGCTTAGCAAAAGTCTAGAAAGAGAAACGGTTGGATTTTTGAAATGCGATTTTCAATCTTAAGCACATTTTCCACATCTTGTATTGTTATGGGATAAGGGATGCCGGGGACCCTGCAAATTGTGGAACTCATTTCCAGCCCAGAGCAACCGAAGAAAGAAATAGTATGGCTTCCCCGAGGTTGAAAGAACAAATTAAAAGATATTGCCAAAAGCTGTGGTCCCCATTACTGCAAGAAAAAAAATCTTATATAGATATGGTATGGACAAAAAGCCCGTGGAAGAGATGTTTTTACAAAAGCAAAACCACAAAAGCAAAACAGCTCTAAAGAGTGGTGTTGACATCAGTATATAATTTTGAGGGTAGTTTTGGGTGTGTATCCCTTTCCTGCCCCTGACACAAATATTTGGAGATTGGGACTGTCATTGTTGATAAAAATTAAATTGATGCCGCATACAAAAGATATATAAAAACCATGTTAACATATGGGGCGACTTTGATGATATTCTGTACTGCAAAAGTATAAGAATCTGATGACATTTTATTGTCACCAACTTGAGTTTTAATCTGCCCCAACCACTGCCTTTAAAAACAGAACTCTTAATATAGATTTCTTTATCAAAAGTTTTCACCTGGAGATAAATTTTCTGATTTAAATTTATCCCCTTTAAATTTTTCCCCCCCTCCTTTTTTTTTTTTTTTTTTTTTTTTTTGTAAATGGTGAAGGTGTGTGACAGTTCATTTGTGAAGTTAAGGAATAATGCATATATTTCGAAGCGGGTTTTAAAAATGCTGGCTGTAGGAGCAGATTCTTACAAACGAACAGCCCCGGGGAAGCCGGTTCTTTAGGCAAGCTTCCAAAATCTTTCTGTTCAAATGCAGAGTCCAAAAACCTTTTTAAAAATTGTCCTTCTATAACATGATTATTTTCATTTCCTTCCTAAGACACCTTTGATATTTTCTTCTAAAGAACTACTTATGCTTTTTATAGAGTCGGAAATACATTCTCTTCTTTTTTCTTTTTCTTTTTTCCTGGAGGAAAACGGTTTAATGTAAAGTTCAAGGGGGGAGAGAGACTCATTTAACAAAATGGATGGTGAACAGAAGCCTCAAATGGCTACCCAATTCCCTCTTTGGATCTGCCAAATAACAACTCAAAAATCAAATGCTTCCCATAAGACCATTGATGGGATTCCTCCCCAATAAATATGCATCTATTCCTATTTTCATCAAAACAAATAATTTTCTCTGCAGACTGGGGCCCCTTGCTTCTCCAGTACCCTTCATTGGGAACCTTGAAATTTGACTAGACATATATATATATATATATATATATATATAATTTTCCTTTCCATGCATTTCTAGAAGGTTGGCATTCTTTCTCTAGAAGGCTGGGGTAGAGTCAGGACCCTGGGTGGACACTTCATTGGCCCGAATGCAAGAGGGGAAGGGGTGACAGAGCTGAGAGAAAGCCACGACCCCAAAGGAGAAAACACTGGCAGATAAAAATAACAAGACTAGTAAATATTTTCCTAGCGCATTTCCAAGTTAAAACCGACCAAGCTACCCGGTTAAAGAAAGGCAAAAGCAAAATTCGTCCCTACCTTTGTCAGATGCAAAGTAATGAGGGACTTGTTTCCAGAGTGGTTATGACCTACACAGAGCTTCTTACCTTAAATCTATACATTTTGAACAAAAACAGCTTGGAGCAATTCTCTCCAAACAACCCCAAATGTTAACCATTCCATCTCAAGATCGGGTTTCTCCTTCAGCCTAGATGGTGGTATCAGTTGGGTTTTCTTTTCTTTCCTTTCCTTTTTTTCTTTCTTTTTTTAAAAAATATGTATTCTTATGTTTCCAATCCTCAAACATACTTTTTTCATCTCTGTTAATGCTCCTTCTGGCCACTGGATGGGATGGGAGTCGTAGGAGTCCTTCTCTTCGGGACAATTAGCCTCTCACTTGATCATTTGAAGACGGAATGATTTGTCGTGGTCACTGAGTGGGGCTCTCTCCCTCTCTCCTCTAATATTGTTGCAGATACGTAACGTTTACTGCGTGCTGTAAATATGTCAGCTTTTGCCAGGGAGTTTGCTAATAAAGAACCTAGAGGCATTATTGATGGAAAAGATAATGTTTTCAATAAGACTGGCCAGTGCTGAAGTTTGAAACATTCCACACCCAACCAAACACAGGCATTTGAAACGCCGACCCGCCGGCCGCGGGTGCCGGGCTGGCCTGCCGGCCATAGGCCAGCCGGCTGCTTGGCTCTCCGCGGTCCCCGTCTCTCTTGTTTTTCAGCACAGTTTTAAACGCCCAACTGGTTTTAAGAGCTCTGTCATTTTAAAATGGCTTTCCTGACCACCAGGAATACCCGAACTTATCAGAGAATCACAAGAGACCGCTTTCCCAGTTTGATCTCTTTGGGGATTTATCAGCTCACCTGTGTTGATAGGAGAGAAAAAAGAAATTCACCCTTTTACGTTTGAATCTCACTCACATTTTCATTTGCAATGGCAACTTCTGAATGTGAATTGGATTCATTTTCCTTGACGTTCGTTTTCGAGGATTCTTCGACTTTCCCCCCTTACAAAGAAAAAGAAAAGAAATTGCAGAAAACTGGGCCTCCGTCTGCCCCACAGCCCTGGTCCCCCGATCTCAGTCCCTTGCTCTCGGTTTTTTGTCACATCACCCACATGACAGCTTCATCTGGTGCTAATGTGGCCGTCACATGGGTTGGCCATCAGTATTCCATGCTCATTTACCTTTAATCAAATGCATCATTATGAATTGTGTATGCATTTTAGAGCAGACCCAATCCCTGGCTTGATATATGGAAGTGTTTTTTTTTTTTTTCCACTTACGTTCGGAAACGAAAGTCACATCTGCTGTGGAGATGAATGGCAAGGCCAAAGCGACATTCTTTGTGTTTGCTTAGCCCAGAAATCAACAACCCTAAATTACAGGTTGGTAAGCTATGTCCAGGTAGCATTAGCTTTTCCGGGTGATTACTATTATTACTTACGGGCAGCCACAGTCACGGCCAGCAGACTGAAGCTGGGGAGAGGGAAGACAGACAAGGCACAGTCTCGGCTCCCAAGGGGCCTAGTACCTCCTTTTGACTGGGGGGATTTTAGTCTTAAATTGCACTTTCCTCGAAATAGGGACTGGCCCTTCTAATTTGGAAGAATGTGAGGTATTTGCAGGCCGAGCTCGGATGGGTGTGTGTTGGGGGGGGGGGGGTTCCTGGGATGGTGTTACCACTGGATGCCTTCGGGAACTGTGGACTCTGCTTCTCCGGAACTCACTTGCCAGCTGGGGCTCTGTGGGAGCATTCTGGAACCTTCCTTGGAGGGCCTGTCTCCTGTCGGTTGATGGGGAACCTGGTGTCTCCTGGGCATATAAAGACGGTTTTCATTGGGAGTTTGCAGTGATCAAAGTCCTTCCTGAGGATGGGGACTGTGTTTCAGTCGCTTTCTTGAGCTGTCACAATAGTTCTGGGAGGTGGGGCCTGGTGCCTGAGACTGGAGGGCCCCAGCCTGACCCTCTCTCCCAGCTAGGATGGGGAGACAGGTCTAACTCAGGGTCAGCTCCCATTTTGATGTCTAGTTGCCAGCATCCCCAGCACAGATCAGGAACACGGAAAGAAGTGAGCAGTGACAAGAGGTGGGGTGCGAGGGCTGAGGTCCTGGCTTATTTTGTGGCACAGTTTTTTTTTTTTTCCCTCTAAGCAGACAGTTGGGCCTGGATTCTGGCTTGGCGGCCCCTCCCAGGGAAGTGGGGGCACTCTTGCCCCCATGAAGAGGTCTCTACTGTGAGGTTGTCCTGGGCTACTCGGGCTCATGATATTAGTAAAGCCTGTTAAAAATAAATAGCTTTTCAGAATATGCTGCCCAGGGTCTGCCTTAGCCTGTGGTTGGGGAGGCTCCAGGAGAGGCAGAGAGCCTCCAGCATCTCAGGGGGGCCCAGTGCTGGGGGGCTGCGGTCTCTCATGAGTCCTCCTGGGCATATGTTTTGGGAACCCTCCTCCCTCGAAGCCTCTGCTCCCGTCTGGAAGGTCTGGACCACTTCCCCGTAGGGGAGCTCAGGGCCGCAGAACACAGATTTCCAGCCCCTCTCCCTTCTTCTCCTGGTCAGCGGGGAGGGATGGGTGCAAACAGAGCTGGGCTGGGTGACAGCTGCCAGCGGAGGGCTCAGTGGTGGGAGGCATAGGGTTGGGGATCGGGGAGTGTGTGAGTGTGAGTGAAGGGGAGTGGGGGGGGCAGCCCCACCCCCAGGCCAAACCTCAGGCTCTGTTTTTGTCATGTTGGACCCTCTTTCCCGGTTGCTCAACTAGCCCCAGCCTGGAATCTTGAATGGGCAGCTTGAGGACGGCAGGTGTGACCTCAGGAAGGAGGACAGCTGGGGTCGGCACTGCTTTCCCTCCTGGCCCATGACCTTCAGGGCCTGGAACCAGGCAGCAGCATCCAGGCTCTGAGCCCTGGCTTCTGAATGGCTTTGAAGAGGCCTGTGGGACATCTTTGGGCGTGCTGTCTTTTGAGGCCTTTGGCTACTCTAGCCAGGTTTGTGGCTTTGTCTCAGAATGACCTGGGGCTTCACCAAGGGCCTGGAGTCCACTCCAAGGCCACAGCATCTTGGGGACCCTCTTCCTAGGACTATTCATTCCTACAACAGTCATAGGAAGTAGGACTCGAGCCCAGAATTGTTTGTAACCCATTCAATGTCACCCCAATCTCAGGCCTTTCTGATTCTGAGCCCTGAACCTAACTTCTGTGAAGGATGCCCCATGCTGTCACTACGCTGATAAAAATGCAGGGCCCTGAGATCCTGAAACAGAGCTTCTCAGAAAAAGGTTTGAGGAATGGTCTAGTCGAACTGCTTGTGAAAAATATCTGGTGCCACTCTGACGGGGCTCACTTGGGGCTTTAGGGAATTAGCTCTGGTTCCATGGACATTTTATTTTGTTTTTGCCTTCACAGCTTGTGGGATCTTAGTTCCCCGACCAGGGATCAAACCCAGGCCCTCAGCAGTGAAAGCGTGGAGTCCTAACCACTGGACTGCCAGGGAACTCCCTGACATTTTGGTTTAAAAAAAAAATTAGGATTTGGGTCATTTTGGTTTGAGGTTCAACAAGTCAGCGTGGCTTGTCTGGGTTTTTATCTGCCACCTAGTTTGGTTCAAGGACAGAGAAAATTTCTGTTTATAAAGTAAGTGCAGACACGGCTGCCCAATGCTGGTGTCATTTCTCTTGGTTTCTGCTCCTTTTCAAGGGAGCTGATAAGTCTCATCTTCTCTACCCTGGGCTGGCCATTTAGATAGGCTGGGCCCAGGCTGCTGGGCAATGGAAAACTGCAGCCGGCTGGTAGATGTGATATAGAAATAGATTTTATTTGATGTGGAGAGATGTTCACTACATGCACTAATTTGAACTCTTTTTTTTTTTTTGCGGTACGTGGGCCTCTCACTGCCATGGTCTCTCCCGTCGCGGAGCACAGGCTCTGGATGCGCAGGCTCAGCGGCCATGGCTCACGGGCCCAGCCGCTCCGCGGCATGTGGGATCCTCCCAGACCGGGGCACGAACCCATGTCCCCTGTATCGGCAGGCGGACTCTCAACCACTGCGCCACTAGGGAAACCTAAACTCATTTTTTAATTGCAAAAGTAACACGTTCATCTGGTAAGAAACAAAAACTCTACAGAAATATTTTTAAAGCAAATGAAACACATTTATATTTGTACCGTGCTTAGAAGAAAAGTGCCTGGCACATAATAAACACTAGAAGAGCTTATTAAATAAAAATATTTGGAATTAGAAGTCACTCTTTCTCCCACTCTAGATCTGCAGTCTCCCTCTCCAAAAGCAACCAGATTAATATTTCCTTGCATGTTCTTCCAGAAATTTTGTGTGCTAATGTAAGCGCGTGGGTACACACAATAATTTTTACATCGTAAAGTGAAAAGAGTAGGTTAGCAAATAGCTTTGAAGAATATGATCCCATTTTTTAAACAAACAAACATGCATAGAGAATCATCTGGAATCAGGTATATCAAAGTGGTAACAGTGATTATCTCCAAAAGGTGGGATGGGTGGATTTTTTTGTCTTTCTGTTCTCTCCTTCTATAATTCTAAAAACTGGTTAGAGAGGAGTGCATATAAAGAAATACATGAGTGGATGAATACATGGAGCCCGGTCTTCTCATATAAACGTGCTCTAAGACGGCTGACATCCCTGCTGGGGCCCTGAGATCCCCATCATGGAGTTTGCCCAAACAACCTCCCCTTTGCTCTCTGGGACCCACCACTCTGTTGCTGACACTGAACCCTGATCTGCATTTGGCTCCGCCCAGTAGCTTCAGGACTCCCCTCAGGCCCCTGGGCTGATGATCCAATCAGGATAAAGTTTGTGGGGCTGTCCGACACATGTATCCCACTTCTCACTGCTTGCTTTGCTGCTTCCATATGCCTCTGCCACTCTAGGGGAAGAAACCCTCCTCCCTCTGCCGGCCTGGGCCTGGGGGGCCTGCCTGGTTGCGCCTGACCTCCGCATCAGGGAACGAGGGTGAGACCCGTTTGAAGTGAATCTACTTACGTGTCCATCCTGAGCCCCTGAGTCCCATGGCTTTGGTCCTTTGGACCTGTCGGCAGCCTCCTCTGGGTGTGCCTTTGAGACGTGAACAGGCCGGCCAGTGGCTCTCCAGCTTTCCCACCTGCCTTACAGGAAGCCCAGTCTGATGCCTGTAGTGACCAGTGGAGCAGGGGTCCTGGGAGAGGGTCCTGAGTGGGCACAGCCGACTGCTTCGAACTCTGTATGCAAGTCTGGAGGAATCAAACAGACCTGGGCCATGAACCAGGTGCTGTTGCTATGGAACCTGGGGCAGGTCAGTTCACCTTTCTGAGCCTCAGTTTCTTTATCTCTGAAATGGGGGCAATAAGGGTACCTGCCTCCTGGTGCTAACATATCTTCATTCTTAAGTTATTCCTTCAGTACAGATTTTTCTGAGGGCCTCATGTGCCAAGCTCTTTACTGGACCTCATAAGAGCTCCAGACATATAAGCCTCTACGTAGAACAGAAGAAATGCTTTCCAGAGGTAAAAGCATGGGAAAGCAGGAGAGGCTTCTTGAAGGATGGATAGGAGCTCTGACATGGTGAGGCTTGCGGTTGGTAAGGGAAGATTAGGAATTTTCACAGCCCTTCCATGTGTATGATTTTGCATATTTCTAACAATAGTCTTAGAATTCAACTTTTGCTGAGGGAAGGTTAGATTGAATTTATTTTTTAGCTAGGTTGAGTTGTAAGCAGAGGGGAATGTGCTGGACAAAACGAAACAATACTGAAGCGTCCAATCTCATGCCTCCTCTGCTCTCATCCTGCGGGAACTGGTTGCCTCTTCACCTGCGAAGTAGGGAGAGCTTAAAGCCACTCCAGAGAGAGCTTTCCCCAGGGGACCTCTCTTCCATTTTTCTATTGCTGCTATTCTCAGGGCTGGAAAGAACAAGATCTTTGGACAGGCCAGCCTCCATTCCTGACTATGTCACATGCATGTTGGAGATCTCGTGCAAGCCTCAGTTTCCTCATCAGCAAAATGGGTATAATGGCAATGCCCATCTTGCCAAGCTGCTCTGAGGACTCTAGATGGGGCGATATGCCACTTAATGCCACTTATGCCAGGATGTCTGAGGCAGGGCTGGCTCCTCTGTCATCAGGGCCCAGTGTCCGGACTCAAGAAAGACATCCTTCTCTTTATTACAAAGCCACACACCAGGTCCAAGCTCATCTGAGGCCCATGTGAACCCCGGAGTTCCAGAGACATTTCATCCCTCTGTTTGGCTTCCATCTTCCCCACCCTGGCTGAATACCCACACTCATTGGCCATGCCTCCAGACCCCCACCGGGCAGAGAAATTGGTGACCCATAAGGGCAGAGGGAGAAGGAAGCTGTGAGGTAGAAACCAGGAGAAGAGATGTGTTTGCAGATGTGAGCCACATGGGTGATTGGGGCCCCAGATGCCATTTCTGAGTGATGGGACCTTCTGGGTGACAGGGCCAACCATGAAACCTGCCCCCGGTGCTTTCCTGCCCCCGATACTTCCCAGATCAAGAAGGCAAAGAAGGTTTGGCTTTTCTTCCCCCTCCCTCCTCTCATCTGTAAAATTGAGACATTACAGTTCCAAAATGGGCTTTGAGCCTGTAGAAATTAATCCGGTCTGGCAGGAGGTCTGCAAATAAACATATTGTTTCGATTGGTGTTGACATTTGGATTGTGAGAAGGTTTGAAAATGTAACTGTAGTGGGGATTTTCCAGCCCATCCAAGTTTTTCCACGGAGGGGCTCAGCGCGTGCAAACTGGGGACTGGGCGACTGCCCTCTTTAAACTGGCCTTGTGCGCTGGGCAAGGCTGGAGATGGGGCTCAGAGCCTGTGCTGAGGAGGCAACCCGCAATCTTTTGGAGGGTTAAGCGTTTCAGGATGCCAAGCCCCTCTGGGCACCTGGGGCAACCAACCACTACAGGAGCGACCTATAAATAAAACATTTAGAGCACCTGCTATGTACCTGGCACCTTATATGTGCAACCTCATTTAGTCCCCACACCAATGCTCTCATTATCCCCATTTTACAGATGGAGATGTTGAGGAACTGAAAGGTTAAGTAACTTGCCAAAACCACACAGGAGTAAAATGAGGACTTGGACACAGCCCTCTCTGCCTCTTGGTGGCCTGCGCTATACCACCTACTTTATGCCAGAAATTTCCAGAACGTTCTCTCACCAAGAGAGTGGCTCATTGTCCCAGAGAAAGACCTGAGCCTTCACTGAGGTGACCTAAGTTGGCAGCGTCCGGTTGTTGAGACCACCAGCCTCATCCCATTTCTGGAACCCTTGAGGATTTAAGCCCCTCCCCCTATCCTCCTGCTACCATGGAAGGGGGTCTTGTCCCTCTACCTCCTTGCCCACCTCCATGCTCTGGAGCTCATCCGTCAGTGGCTTCTGAGGCCCCAGCTCCTGCCCCTCCCACGCGGCTCCAGCAGGAAAGGAAGGGAGGGGGCAGGCTTGAGAAAGCCCCCTACTCAGGGTTGAGGTGCGCACAGCTTTCAACCATAAACTCAGGGTGCTGGCCGGGAGGGGCAGGCACCGCGTTTTGGGGAAAGGCTTGGTGATTTCCGTACCTGGCAACTTCTGTGTGTGCCAGGCCTCACCTCCCAGCCTCCCAGCTCCAGAGATGCAAAGACCCACTTCAGTGTCTTCAATCATCACCTGCTCCCGTCTCCCTTCCACTCTTCTGCACCTGTCCCCACAGAGCTGAACGTGAATGGGAAACACACACAGCACCACGCTGCCTGCTGCCCCTTTCACCTCACCATCGGGAGCCTCCAAGGCGCTCACGTTCCCCCTTTGCCTGAGTCCACGTCCTCTCCCATCTCCCCTAAGGCTATTTCACCTGGTGTCCAAGTTAGACCGGATGTGGCAGGAGTCCTCAAGGGCAGGACCTCCATGACACCTGGGGGAAGGCTCTACCTCCGCTCCCTTTGCTGCCTGGGAGGGACAGGAAGCCAGGGGCTGCCAGATGGCGGCCCAGGTCCAGCCCCATGCCCCTGGCTTGGTGGTGAGGTGCCCCCATGCCTGGCCAGGGAGATGCCCTCAGCCACAGACTCTCCTCACTGCCTCCGCTGCTCCCTCGCTCCCTTCCCAGGGGCTCTGGGGCGTAACTGGTGGCTTCCCAGCGGAAGGACCCACCTCATCTGTACCACAGACCCCCGAGGCTGAGAGAGGTCTTGTCTTTGCACCCTAACACACCTCGTCTTTACTTCCTCCTGTCTGCTCTGCTCCCAGCCCCTGTTTGGTCTGACTCCGCAGCACCCTCCTTCTCATACTCAAAAGCTCGAAACCATGACCAGAAGTTTGGGGGCAATGGGTTTGGCCTGACATCGTTTCTGGGAGCACATGTTTGGGCTTGGATCCGTCTGGATGTTTTGTGTTTGTTGGCTGGCTTTGCCTGCAGGAGGTGTGAACCTCCGACTGGGTTTGAGGTTCTAGAAATCTGGAAAGTTTGTGTTCATTTCAAGGTTCAGAAAATCACTGTGGTTTTGGGTCATGGTTGGGTTTGATTTGCCTGCTTGATGGCAGTGGTGGCCTGGGGCCTCTGAGCTAGGCGTCCACAGGGTCCCCGTGGGGTCTGAGTGAGAGATACTTGGGGGTGTCCCTCTGGGTGGGACTGGTCCTGGGCCCAGCGACAGGGTGAGCAGCTGAGGCCCGAGGCAGGGGCATGGCACTGATCCTGTTCTCTCTTCAAACTTACCACAGGCACACCTGGATGTGATTTTTCACGGACACATGAGAGTTGATTTGGGGGAAAAGCATGAAGAAAGGGTAGGGCTGGGAGCTGTTGGCCCGACCCCTGTGGGTGACTGGGGGCCCCTCCTAACTTTTCTGAACCCCCATTTCCTCATGCCTCTTCCTAAGGAGGTTCTGAGGATGCCAGGGGATAATGTTTGTAGAAACTCACAGAGAAGGTCAGAATACATTAGTTTTCGTGAACTCTACAAAGACGGGCTGTGCCTCATTAATCATGTTCTTCCCAAGTTAGCACAATGCTTTGCCCTGTGCTCACTCAATGAGTCCTTCTCGAAGCCAGATGGGGACTGGCCTCACCGTCACTGCTGTCAGTTTTAACGGCAAGTCTGTTTCCCTGATTGGCGATCTGAGCTGGAGTCCTGAACTGCCCTGACTTACTCTGGAAGAAACCCTGATCTCTGAGCACAGCCATCTTCCTGCAATGGACACTAGCCTTTGGTCATCCCCCAAGGGTGTTTCCCATGCCCGCCAAGGCCTGTCACCTCCTGCCTCTGAACTGACTCAATGCATTTTTCCATCTTCCCGGGGCTGGAGGAGCCTGACTTCCCTCCGCGGTCACAAGGAGTTCCCACAGTCTTTGGGTTTTCAGTTTTTGGAACAGCGTGCTAGAGCTTGAGTAGAGTGCCTGAATGCTCTGGGTTTCCAGCTACGGTTTAAAATCCTTGGCTTCACTGTCCCTGTGTCAGCCTAGTAGCCTTGAATTTTGGTTTGTAAATAATAACATTGGCCTCAGCTTACTGACTTACTCAACTTTGTGGTCTGGGCACCTATTTAATCCTCACTGCTGCCCTGGGGGCGTGGCATTATAGCACTATCACTGTTTTATAGACGAGGAAATGGAGGCTCAGAGAGGTCAGTAACAAGCCCAAGGTCACACAGCTTGTAGTGACAGAGCTGGGACACAAAGCCAGGTCTCTGGCCCCGTGGTGAGCCATCTATTCTGCCCCAAACACAATGCACAGATTGGAATGAGAGGAAGCTGGTATCCCGAGGACGCCTCTGCCTCTGACTTGGTCTGTGACCCCGAATCTCCCGGGATCCCTTCCCCATCTGGAACAGGGAAGGGGAGGAACAATCGCAGCCTTGGAAGACCTGAATGGTTGGCTGCTTCGCCAGGCTGGTCGTCACAGCCTGCTCGGAAGGTGTGACGCTCGGGAAAGGTGGCCCTCTCTGAGCATCACCGCGCGGGGCTGTGGTGGAGGCTGCCTTCCCCACGGGCCGCACTGATTACCTTGCGTGGTCCCACGCAGTCCCCCGGGCTGTTTTGCCACCAAACCACGAGCCTCAGGTCAGCAGCCCCATGCCCTGTCCCATCACCCTGGCCTTCCTCCTCCTTCCCTGGCAGGGGGGCAGCCCAGGCCCGCAGTCACTGCCCCAGGGTTCTGGGCGGCGACGCCTGCGTCGGGATTACTTTGCCCTCTTCAAAAAGGATCGGCTGCTACCCCCCATGCGGGCTTTACAGGCCTCGGGGTTCGCTGGGGCAGGAGCACGGAAGGCCTTTTGTGGTCCTGCCACCTTGGAGGATGATAAACAACCTTTGACGAGAGAATCATGTTGGCAGACAGAAGGACATAATTTGTCGAAACACATTTTTGTTTCCCTTCACCCTATGGGGTGGGAGTAAAATGATGCAGGAAGATTTCTGTCCCCAGCTTTTTCCTCCTGCTTCTCCCTTCCCTTATTCTGGTCCAGCCACCCCCTTTGCTGCGCTGAGATGTCCCACGGAGTCTACTGCCTCTTGAAATGTGCCTGTGTCTTTCAGTTTCAGGCTCTTGGTCGGCATCTGTCCCTGAGATGAGCCTGGTGCCTGCTCTCTGGGCTTACCCTCCTGCACTCCTGGGATCCACACAGTGACCAGGATGACCTTGAAAAGTGCGCGTCTGATTCCATGGGCCTTAACTATCTCCCGGACTGTCTCTTCTCCTCTTGCCCATGAGTTTCTGCTCTGGCCTCCTCCAGGCAGGTTTCAGGCTCAGCAGCCTTTGCATATGCTCTTCCCTCTGCCCAGAATGCTCTTCCCCCTAATATCCATGTGGCTCCCTTATCTCCTTTAGGTTTTCCCAAGGTCATCGTCTCAGACCTTGTTTGTCTACCCCATTTCAAATGGCAGCCCCCTTCTCCGACATCCCTGATAGTCCCTGACCCCCCGGGCTTGAGTTTTCTTCATCATATCAGTCATCGTCTGACTAGAGGTGGACTCTCCATGAAGCCAATGACGCTTAAGCTTCAGGGCTCCTCATCAGTAGGTTCCAAGGCCCTACACCTAAATCGATATTTATAAATTTTCATTCTTTTTTCATAAGGAGTCCACCCTCCCCCCAAAATTGTATAAGCCTCAGGTCCCACAAAAGCTTGGAGCAGCCTGGTCCTACATCTGACAACTTACCTGCTTTTATTTTATTACGTCTCTTCCTCTGCCATTAAAACATAAACTCCATGAGGGCAGAGGTTTTTGTCTTTTTTAAAAAACTGTTTTATCTCCAGGATCCAGAACAGTGGTTGCACACAGTAGGAGCTCAATAAATGTTGCTGTATGTATGTATGCCAACTCCAGGTTCATACTTCTTTCAAGGCTTCACATTTCTCTTAGGATAGAGACCAGCCTCTTTAACACACCCTCAAGGCCCTTCCCTTCGGTTTACTCCCACATGTGCTAAGATTCAGACTCAGGGCCTTTGCACATGCTACCTCCTTTCCCTGATGTTCTGTCTCTCCCCTTGGCCTCCTCATCCTACAGGTCTCTACAGTGGGCACTCTGCATCTGTGGGCTCCACACCCTCAGATATAGACGGCTGACTCTACCACACCATTTTATGTAAGGGACTTGAGCATCCATGGATTTTGGTATCCACAGGGGTCGGAACCAATCCCCTGTGGATACTGAGGGACTATGCTACTTTACTTTCTTTTTAAAAATAATTAATTAATTAATTAATTAATTTTTGGCTGCATAGGGTGTTCGTTGTGGTGTGCAGGCTTCTCATAGCAGTGGTTTCTCTTGCTGCAGAGCACTGGCTCTAGGCACGTGGGTTTCAGTAGTTGTGGCACACAGGCTCAGTAGTTGTGGCTCGCAGGCTCTAGAGTGCAGGTTCAGTAGTTGTGGTGCACGGGCTTAGCTGCTCCACGGCATGTGGGATCTTCCCGGACCAGGGCTTGAACTTGTGTCCCCTGCATTGGCAGGCGGATTCCTAACCACTGTACCACCAGGGAAGTCCACAACTGTACTTTAATGCCGCTTCTCTGCCTGTGCTCAGCCTGGCCCTGGCATTGTGTGTTCTTGTAGGACCTTGGAGTTTCTCTTGATAGCACTTGCTGCCACAGTCATGTGACATCCGTGCCATTGCTGGTTTCGTACTTATTTCCCCCAAAGACTGTGAGCTCCATCAGGGAGGACCTCCTCTTGGGTGCTGCTGTATCCCCAGCATAATGCCTGGTACATGCACCTTTTCACTGATTCAGTAAATAGCTGCTGAGGAAATGAGCAAAGAACAAACAAACAAACAAACAAACAGTTGGGGAAAGAGGGGAACCAGGCACAGTTAATATGAAAATAAACAAAATCACAGACGCTATGGCAAGTCAGAGTTGGGAGGGCATTTAGGGATGCTCTAGTCCACAACTTGCAGACTGTGCTCCCTGGTGCCCTGGAAATGCACCTCTGGGAATTCTGGGAAATCTGTGGAGGTGTCCCACAGGCCGCTGCTGCGAATGTGCAAGTGTGTGTGTACATGTGTGAGCATGTGTTCCTGTATGTGCACATGTGTGCAAGTGTGTGTGCACACACGCAAGGTGTTGGGTCTGGGGGTCAGGGAGGTGGAAGGAGTGGCATATGGACAGATCTCAGACGCCCTCCCACTTCAAACAGAGCAGTTCCACTTTCACCTGTTGAGGTAAATTGAACTTCTACTCCTGATTTTGTTTCAAAAGAAATAAGGTTTCCATCCAAAATCAAATTTGGAAACTGCTGGTCTGATCAAACACCTCCTTCCCATTTTAAAGATGAGTAAACTGAGACCCAGAGATAGAGGTACCTGTCCAAGATCACAGAGAGAAAGGGCAACAGGACTGGGACCCAACCCCCCACCCAGGGCCTATTTCCTGATGCCCAGCCCCCCTTTCTGGTTTTGGTAGAGCATCACGTCATCTCAGCTGTGACCAGGTGGCCGAACACCTGGATGTCCTGGAGCTCATGGAAAAGCTCCAGGGATCACTAAGCTTTAATCCCATCTGTAAATCAGGAATCATTTTACTTGCCAAAGACATGACTTCCTAGATGCATGCAGTAAAAATCACCTCGAGTACACATACTCGGTGGGAATAGCTCAACACACATAACTGACTTTCTTTTGAGTCTTTCAGTTGATATCCATTGGCTACTTGTTCATTTATATTATTGTCTGGAGGTGCTCCTAGCACACACAGCAGCAGCAAGCCGTGAAGGTTTAGAAAAATCTGTGGGAACAAAATGGAAAAGGGAAATAATTCTGTCCATTAGTTTCATGGGGTGTGTGTAGGTGTGTGAGTATGACAAAAAATTAAATGGACCATTTCTCATATACTTTGATGCTGGAACAAATACATCTGGCCAATGTATAGGGGGAAGAAGAACCATTAGTTTTCACTCTAAAAATGTCTTCAATCCATTCTCTGATCACAAAAGTACGGAATAGGTACTTCCAGAGAAGTAGAGCTTATAGGAATGTACGTGGCAGAAAGCGAACATCAGTATTATCCCCGCCTCCCTCCCGCCAACCACGAACATCGGTATTATCCCCGTCTCCCTCCCGCCAAGCACGAACATCGGTATTATCCCCGTCTCCCTCCCGCCAACTACAGTTAATCCTAATTTGTTTTCAAACCTACTAAGTGTCAGGTTCTATTCTAGGCACTGGGAGGGCAACAGTGAACAAACACAGATGACATTTGTGCCCTGACGGGACTCACAGTTGAATGAGGAAGAGGGGAAATCATCGCACCATTGTAAAAATTAAACTGTGTTTTGCATTGAAAAGAAGAGATATGAAAGCATAAAACTGGGGGAAGGGACTTTCATGAGGAGGTCTGGGAAAGCTTTGCTGAGGGAGTCAAGATGGAATTGGGATCTGTTAAGTATGTGAAGATGGAAAGAAAGAGGGGTCAAGGAAGAAAAAACGTCCATGCAAAGGCACTGTGGCAGGAGTGAGACGATCACTGTGGCTGGAGGGACTGGTTTATGGTGAAGCAGCAGAAGCATTTGGGGTTTTGTGAAGACCGTGGTAAGAATTTTGGGTCTTTGTCCTAAGAGCAAAGAAAGCCATAAACTGTTTTAAGTAAGGATGGGTATGATTAAATTTGCACTTGATACATATTCTTTTTGATTTTTCTTGGTGCATACATGCATCAATTAATGTTGTAGCGGGATGGCTTAAGCAAAAGAGATAGTCGTATTGGCTCATATGGCTGCAGCTTGATCTGGGGGCTCAAAGAGGTACCCAGTTTCTCTTCATTTCTCAGCCTTGTCATCTGCTCTGCTGACTCTTCCGAGGCCCCACGTGAGGCCTCCTGTGGCACCAGGTGCTCATACATTATCTTTCTACCTGCACCTCAGTGAAAAAAGAGTACCTGCCACTGCTGGCATGTCAGTTTCAGCCCTGCTCACCTTCTGCCAACCCCTGAACCAATCGTTGTGGTTAGAGGAATGTGATGCTCTGATTGGCTAGGCCTGAGTCACATGCTCCACAGGGGGCATGGAATCAACCCTTCCCAGAGCATATGAGCATATTGCCTGGTAAAAGGCAAATTTTTGTGATGAAAGTCAGAAAAGTGGTTACCTCTGGAACTGGGGTGGGGGGTGGGATTGACTAAGAGAGGGCACAGGGTGTCTTCCAGGAGGGCTGGAAATATTCTATATCTTGATCTGGGGGTAGCTACGCAGATGTGTGTATATATATAGATAGATAGATAGATATAGATAGATAGATAGATCTATCTATCTATCTAGATAGATAGATAGATAGATAGATGTAAAAATGCATTGAATTGACCCTTAACATATTTATACCATACTGTATGTAAGCTATACCGAGATTTAAAAAGTACCTGGCTGGAGAGTGGGGAAGAGAGTGTTCCCAGAGAAAAATCAAGATATGGTTACCAAGTGAAGGGTGAATGAATGTTCATTATAATACATTAATATATATGTATATACATATGATACAAAGATGATTTTTAACATAGTGTGGACATTACAGTGCTCCCGCTTGTGTAATATTTTTTTCCACTTAATAAATCTTGGGCGTTTTCCCCTGATAGCCACAACTTTATGCCATAAATTTAATTTCCGAAGTATGCCTAAATTAGGCAAGCGAACTTGTCTCCTCAGCACTCCTTGAAGGGAGGGCTGCCCTGGAAGTGTGCTGTGGACCCGTCCCCCTGGAATGACCCATTGCCTGCAGAGGGTCAGAAGACTAAATTGGAGCTGTGTTAGTTTGCTTGTGCTGCCAGAACAAAGTACCACAGACTGGGCAACCTAAACAGCAGAAATTTATTTTCTCACAATTCTGGAGGCTGGAAGTCCAAGATCAAGGTGTCAGGAGGGCTGGTTTCTCCTGAGGCCTCTGTCCTTAGTTTGCAGATGACCATCTTCTCCGTGTCTTCACGTGGGCTTCCCTCTGTGCATGTCTGTGTCCTAATTGCCTCTTCTTATAAGGATACCAGTTATTGGATTAGGGCCCACCCATATGGCACTTTTTTTTTTTTTTTTTTTTGGCGGTACACGGGCCTCTCACTGTTGTGGCCTCTGCCGTTGCGGAGCACAGGCTCCAGACGCGCAGGCTCAGCGGCCACGGCTCACGGGCCCAGATGCTCCGCGGCATGTGGGATCTTCCCGGACCGCGGCACAAACCCGTGTCCCCTGCATCGGCAGGCGGACTCTCAACCACTGCGCCACCAGGGAAGCCCCATATGGCCTTATTTTACCTTAATTAACTCTTTAAAGGCCTGACCTCCATATATATATGGTCACATTCTGAGGTACTGGGGGTTAGAACTTCAATATATGAATCGTGTGGGGACACAGTTCAGCCCATAACAGGGGTCTTGAACCAAAGCAACTTGCCTGCCCATCATTCACCTGCAGAGTTTCCTTGTTTTGGCCCTTGAAGGAATTTTGAGCTTTAAGAATTCCCTCTCCAAATGGGCCTATCTCTAGGGTGGGGCTGTCCTCTTATCAGCTATAGCTCATAAGTAAAAGCAGAGATTAGCTGAAGTCACTGGGATGGGCTTCATGGAGGACAGAGACCCAGGAGGGATGCTCACTGGCCAGGGAGGATGTCCGGCTATGGCAGAGTGCTACACGTGTCCCCTGGGCTGGTCCTGGGCCCAGACGTTTCCTGCAGGGTCTTTTCAAACCCGACTTTGATGCCTGTAAATGTCAGTCTCATTCCCCACTTGCTAGGCTGCCAGGCCTGGGTGTGTGGGGCATTGGGGAGAAGATGGGCAGACTGTTTTGGTGAAACAGGCAGACTGGCAGACCTCCCGCAGAGTGGGGCGGGTTGGCATGAGCTTGAGGCTTATCTTGTTGGCAGCCACATCCTGCATCTCCTGAGGCTCCTATACATCCCTCTTGCCCAGAGCTTGATGCCCACTCCCAGGCAGAAGGCAGACTAAACATGAGCAAGGCCCAGGGTTGGCATAGATCTCTAGGCCTCAGAGACGCTGCCATGGGCATCCTTGACATTTCTGACAGGTCCAGAAACTGATTTGCTCCCTGCTGAGGGCAAGAAACTTGAGTCTCTGTGAATCCATTTCCTCTGGTTGTGAAATGGACGATACTATTGTATTGCATGACAAAGAAGCTCTATGGTGATTCCTCTATGGTGCTTGGAACAGATGGTGCTGAAACACACTATGCTTATTTCATGAGAGAGGGGCTTGGGAGTAGGATCAGGGTCAGGTGGAAACACTTCAGGGATTATTTAAAAACTCTGCCTCTTTGGGGCAGAGGTTATGGGGAGACAAAGCCACACACTAGTGGGATTTGTATCTCTTATTTGTGTGTAGGAGCTGAGAAACCCTGGAATTTGCCAGAAGAGGGGTCTAATCATAGACTTTTATTCTACATTGATGCACATACATATCAAGATTTCCTTTTTGATCAGATCTTATATAAAAGAAAGCGCATGAGCTCATTCGATCATCAGACAATAAGAACAAAACCATGTGCCATGTTTTCCTTTTCACCTTGGCCACCGGGAAGCTCTGGGTAAGATCTAGTGTTCAGTTGGTGTAGCTTTCAGATCTCTGGTTTCTGATACATTTTCCTCTTCTTTTCCCTTAATATTTGTCACTTAAATTATGTTCAAGCATTAAAATTAAAGGCAATATTACACGTGCATGACTCACTTGGTATGGAATTTGATAGGTGCTGAGGTGTGTGTGTGTGTGTGTGTGTGTGTGTGTGTGTGTGTATGAGGAGCAATACTTCTGACATTTATACATAGGGACACAGTGCCAACTTCCATAATTTGTAATCCAATTTTATTGACTAGCCCTTATTTTGTGCCAGGTGCTGATGAAGTGCTTTACAAATATTAATTCATTTAATCTTCATAACAACTCTAGGCGGTACGGACTATTAACATCCCCATTTTGCAGATGAAGAAACTGAGGTAGATGCAAAGGAAGTAACTTGCCCAGAGTCACATGGCTATTAAGTGGCAAAGCCAAGATCTGAATCTGGGCATCCTGGCTCCAGAGCCCAGGTTTTAGATCAGTGCTTTAGGACTTTTCTGTGCTGTCCAATAGTGGATCCGCCAGCCACATGTGGCTTCTGAGCACTTGAGACCTAGCTAGTGTGACTGAGGAACTGAATTTTAGATTTAACATAATTTTAATTTAAATAGCCATTTAAATTGGCTAGTGGCTAGTGGCTAAATTTAGTGGCTAAATTGGCTAGTGGCCACTGTATTGGTCAGTGCAGCTCTAAACCACCAGGCTTTGCTGCCTCTTTCCATTCCTGATGTTGGTGGGAAGGCAGTTCAGGGCAATGTAGTGTAGTTGATTACAATTTGCAATAATCATCCAGAGCCTTCAAAAATTCCTCTTCCTCCTCTTCTCCATCCTTTTTCTTTTCCTTCATCATCATAGCTAACATTTTCTGAGCACTTAAGATTCTCACTTAATTCTCCCCCAAATCCTTGGATGTAGGTGCTTTTTCTAATAAACCCATTTAACAGGAGAGAGAACCAACACTGAAAGAAGATAAGTGTCTTGTGGGGAGTCACAGAGCCAGTAAATGGTAGAGCCCGAATTTGAAGCAAAGGCTATTTGACTCTAAAGCCAAATTAAGTGTCTCCATTTCTTTTTCTTTTTAAAGTAAAATGTGCTCCATTCTGACTCCTTAGGCCACAGGCCTGTTAGTTTCCTCCAAAGTAAAGTTATGTTGTCGACTAAAGTCAGCATTTTTGAAGGGAGGAGAGAGGAAGACAGGGGTGGTGAGCAGAGGCGGATGAAGTGCTGGGTCAGCACAGACGCGGAGCAGCTGGACAGGCCGGGGCCCCCTGGGAGTAGCCAGGGCGGTGCCCAGAGAGCCTAGGCCCAGCCCCACCTCCACCAAGAAAGGCCTACACTCCGGAAGGAAGGTCAGAACAGGACACCTCAGTTTCCCCATCTGTCAAATGGGGACAGGAGCATTAAAAAAGGCAGTGTCTGATAACATGCCTGGCAGATAAGACAGAGGTTGCCTTTCCTGCCTCAGAGCCCATCTCTGGGGTAGAAGCTTCCGGGAGCCCTCTCAGGGGGGACGTCTTCTGGGCGCAGAGCTGTCTCCATTGTGGGCGAAGAGAAGGAAAACAGCTTTTTAGCTGAGGGGTCGGGGTGGGCGGCAGGGGCTGCAGCACATGGCTGTCAGCTGAGATCACTGCCTTCTCCCTTCCAGCTGCCTGGGGATATTATGAAGTTGCAGAGACATGGAGAGGAAGCTCAAGCTTGGGGGCCTCTTTGGGGGGCTGGGGAGGGGAGCAGAGAAGGAAGACGTTAATGAAAAAAACATTCCTCGTTCAAGGTGACTGAAAGGGTTTGGGGCTGGTTGGGTCAGGGTCTGACTTTGGCTGAAAAGAAGTCCCCCAGATTCGGAGGTGCCAGGCGTGGCACAGCTGCTGGGTAGGAGGCTGGTGCCAGCCCAGCTGACTGACCCTCTCAGGAGCGGACAACCCCCAAAGACCCCTGACTCTGAGGTGGGGCAGCTGTGAGATCCTGGGGCCAGCGCTATACTGCCCGTGGCCTTCCTCTCGCTTTGCAGATTCCAGCCCCTCCTCACCGCCTGCCTCTAGACTACATTTGGGCACAAGGCGGGTCTGCTGGAGGATTCTAGCCTGCTCCAGAGATGACACATGCCGGGCCCAGCCTGAGAAATGGAAGAAACTTCCAAGGTGGGAAGGCTAAGATGGGTTTCTTGGGGCAACTCCTAACTTCGCTACTAGACAATTTCCAGATTTGCAAAGAGTGTGTAATATCCGACAAGCAACCGAATAAGGGCCCCTCCCAATCAGAGGAGGTCAGCCACTGAACTTGTCCTCAGGATAGACCTGACAGGTGGCCATTCTCATTTCACAGCTGGGGAAACTGAGGTTCAGAAAGGTTAAGACCTTACGCTACTCGGCTGAGAAAGGAGCAGGGCTGGGACTAGATTCCTGATCCCAGGGGAAGAAACCCCTAACTATTTACACCGCCTCTCCCCACTTCCTTCTAGGTGCCGGGAAAACCTCTAAAGGCCCAGAGACCTTGAAAAGAGCCCCAGCCTGGAGCGAAGCAGGGAGGGGCAGAGCGGAGGGTTGAAGAGTGCCTGTGATTTGTCCTCAGGTCACTTTGACAAAAGACAAAGGTCCTGTTTCTTAGAACTATGGCCCCAGGGAAGCTAAAGGAATAGATCAAAGCCACATGGAACCAAGAACAGGCCCTGGATCATGCTGGGACCCCCATTCCCTCTTCTAAGCCCGATTTCATCATGACTGGTCTTCATCCCTCCAGAGGGAAAGGGGCCCCTGCAGTGTGTTTCAGGACACACACAGAGTCCACTTTCTTCCCTTGGGAAGCTTGGTTTTCCTTGGGATTGAATCTCTGATTAGCTATGCACACAAATGCATCTTTCATCCCCTGGAAGCCCCCCCAGGATGGGGACCAAGCCACCCCTCTCCTGACTGCATCAGTGTTTCGAGGGGCCCAGCTGCATCAGGGAGTTGGAGAAGATGCTGAAGGTTGTGAGCTGACTCAGACGGGATGCCCAGACTCTGTAAGTCCCCCTGTTGGGCATCAGGAAGCCTTTGCAGGCCAGACAGCATCTCAGCCCTTCACAGACTGGTGATCCATCAGCTCTGGAAGAGACCCTGGGCATCATCTCATCCAACTCCCTTATAGCACAGACAGGTAAACTGAGGCCCAGAGAGGGGAAGGCACTGCCGAGCGTGGGCTGGAGTGGGGCTCCTGACTCCCAGGTTGGAGAACCTTCCAGTAGTCCACACTGCCTTTCCAGAGACGAGCTGGTGTGGATAGGGAGGAAGTGGATAGTCAGGGGCCTGGTCGGAGGTTTTGGGAGGAACCAGCCCCTGGAACATTCAGAAACAGCCTCTCTGCTGCGGCTTCTGAAGACGCAGGATGTCCCTGTCTTCCTCAAGTCTTGTTCGGCTTGGCTGTGCTCAAGAGCAGGGGGTAACGCCCTTCTCCTCTCCTCTTCTGGGAAGAGAAAGGGCTCTGTCAGCTCTGAACAGGAGAACTTTCTCCGCTGAAGGGCTTCGCGCATCTCCAGTGGGTTCCAGAGAAAACTAGATGAGGGTGTCCTCAAAAGAAACAGCCCCAAAGCATTCTCAGGGTCCAACAGCTCCCATAACCATGACATCCCCAATCCAAGTACCATGTCCTGGCCACAGATGGAATGTCACACACACACCAGGCACCTCCTCAAGGGTCACCTTAAGTCCTCCGAGGGGCCCTGTGAGGGAGGTATTATCACGGTCCTGTGGAAAGATGGAGACAGAACTGCGCAGGGTGCGCTGACTTGCCCGGTACACAAACGGAAGGGGACAGGGCAGGCTGTAAACCCATCCACCCTTGACTCTGCACCGCCTGCTTCTCACGAAAACAGTTATCAAACTAGTGCGTTAAAAATCCTAACACCATTTGCATTCATTTTTGCCCACTTCAGACACTCTCTACCCTCCCTCCTTTTTTTTTCCCCTGCTTTAAATGGAACTTGCAAATCTCTAGCGCCCTGAAAAACCAAAACCAAAACCAAAAATGACCCTCCAAGACCTGAGAGATACGATGGGCCGGGACACCAGCCTCCTGCATCTTCCCAAGTATAGGACTCCCGAATTTCTGTTCAGAAGCAGAACGGCTTTTTTCCCCCCCTTAGACAATGTGGTTCTAATATATATCAACAGAGCCAAAGAAAAGCACCCCCCCCCTTTTTTTTTAAGAAGTTAACTTCATTTCAAGAACTTGTGTGTTTCTCATTAGTAACGCTGTCTTTTGAAATCCAGCTGAGGGAGGTAATTCCAGCTGAAATCAAAACTGATATGTGAGGGTTTGACTCCAGTGTCACTCTGTGCCCCCTGCTCGCTGCCTTGTTGGGGCTGATTGCTGCAGAGATGGGATAGGCAGGGCAGGCTGCCAGCTCTCTTCTCCCCGACCCATGGTCCCATGTCTGTGGTGGGAGTTGGTGTGTCTGGGGAGCCCGGTAGGTAGGGGGGCTTTCAGCCTGGCATGCATCTCACCTGATGGAGGGACTTGAGATTTAGCTTGAGATAAGACCTTGAAGGAGGGAAAGCAGGATTCCTTGGCCTGGCAGCTGGGGTGCTGGGGGCCTATGGGGGGCAGAGGGCTCAAGTCATGATCAGAGCTGTGAACTGAGTAATTTTTACCTATCATGGGCATGATAATAAGGCATGATCAACCAGTCCCAAGGGGAGCCACATTACTCTCCAAGTTCTAGGTTTTTCGAGCTGTTCTAAGCAGAAAACTCCTACTTTTTACTTTTTGGGCCAATTTTGGGCATTTCTTCTCTGTGAGTCCAGGCTTCCTGTAGAACATTAGGAAAATGGAAAAATCTTTCCTTGGTCAGCGAAGGGGCTGCTCAGCCTTC
>NW_006783088.1:5153768-5161486 GCF_000442215.2 Lipotes vexillifer | reverse complement strand
TCAGCCGTCCTGCTGATGGGGACCACTTTCTCTGGAAGGGTCATTTTCTGGAGGGACCAGGAAGGCACAGGGCATTCTCTGCTTGTCCTTCCTTTCTCTTCTCAATGACCCCAAATTGGATTTTTTTTCCTTAATAAAAAACCGTCTTGTTCTTAAGGAGAGCTGATGTGGCTTGTTCTGTATGCCAAAGGTATTTGTTTCAAGGGTGATAGAAACGAACAGGATGGCTCCCCCCACCCAGCCCTCTAATCAGATTTCCCCATCCTTCAAGACCTAGCAACATCCTTCCTTCCTTGGGAAACTTTTTTCCACCCGCAACCCCTCAGGGATGGCTCCAGCCCCGGGGTTAAATCTGAACCATTCTCTTTACAATTAATGGGTTGTTGTCTTTTTAAAATAATTGAACCATCCCTTCTGTCTTGTATTATTTAATTTTTCAGACATCCAGACATTTCTGTCTTGTCTCCTTAGCTAGAGGTATGATTTTCTTGAGGACCTGAGCCTTTTCCATGCTTCTATCCCCAGCTCTTTCTCAGCCAGACTTAGCAAAGGGTCTGCAAATAATAGCAGTAATGATTTAAAAACTATCACAACATTTAAAAGCTTTAACCTGTGTTCTTACCTGTCCCCTTGAATGGTGACTCCCTTAGAGAAATAAAAAGTGTTCCCAAGAGACAACCAGAATAATCATTGAGTCACTTTCTCTTGAAGGGCCCTTCTGGTTCCAAGAATTGTGATCCTCAAATTTGTTGGGCAGTCTCCACGTGCTTGGCCTATGCTGGAAGCTTCCTCATGCATTGCCTTGTTTAAAGAATTTATGGATCTATTGATAAATCTATTCCGTTTTCCCAAAATTACGTTTGGGGAAACAGGAGGCAGTGTGTTTTGGAAACTGCCCTGGTTTAAATCCCAGCTCCATCTGTCCCACACCTGCAGTGGGACATTCTGATCCTCACTTTACTCATCTGTAAAATGGGCATCATCATGATGCCTTTCTTCCCTGGGTGTGGTCTCGATGAAGTGAGCTCTCAGGAACATTGCATTTGCTCCCATTTGTTGAGCTTTGCTAGGCCTAGAAGTAAACATGAGAAGCTCAGCTATTCCAGAAGTCTTTCCCATGTCCCTGCCCCCACTGGGTCAGCTCCCTCTGTGATACACTCTGTGTCTTCCCCTCACAGCAACCCAGTTTGTATCTACTGTGTGTTGTGTGAGTGGTTGACATCATTCTTCCTCACTAGATCTCCCAGAAAGCCAAGGCCTTGTCTGTTTTCACTCCCACCATTGATCTAGGGCCTGGATAAGTACATAATAAACATTCATTCTCATCTCCCTTGGGTGTCTTTTCTGAATTAAATCAAAAGTTCCCTTGCTCTCCTGAGAGCCGTGTATCAGCGACTATAGCAGCAGAGGCCACAGAGTGGAGACTTCATGTCCATTTTATGGAGGTTTGAGCCATGCAGGGGTGTTCTCTCCTGATTGAAACCTACAAGATCCCTGTGTCCTTGCTCCTGCTGAGGCCTTGGCAGTTGACGGCCATCCCATGTCCCCATCCGATCAACCTTAGTCCCCCTTTAGGATATGCTCCAATGCCACCTCCTCTGAGAAGCCTTCCTTTACTCTCTGTAATAGACTGAAAAATATGAAAATACTTATGAACACAGGCACAGTCTTGATCACTGGACTGTGGCTCCCTTGGGGCTCGCTGAAGCTTTGGCTTCCAAGTGCCTGGTACAGAGATAATTACCAGTAAGTGCTAATTGAATGAATCCTGTCAAAGCAAAACCAAACCCAAGTCACTTCCACACTGCCCAGAAAAAGCTAGTATACACCCTTGTGATTTACACAGCTAGTTTCTTTCTTAATTCATTCAAAATATATTTGTTGAGCACCCAATTTGGACCCCACGTTGGGTGCTGGGAGCCAGTGGTAAATCAGGCAGATTCTTTCCTTATGTCCTGGCAGCCCTGGAACTCTCTCTCTGGGCCAGTGGATTCATGGGCAAGGGTAAAACAAGACCAGGGAGCAGCAGAGCACAAGCCTCCCCACCAGACACTTGCTGGAACCCACCATCCCCACGACGACCATGCATCTTCAAAGAAAAAGGATGAAAACGAGCCATCTCTCCACAGAGGTGCGTGGGTCCAGCTTCTTGCCTTGGCTGCAGCACCTGTGGGCCCAGGGGAGCAGACAGACAGGACTGACCCTCTGAACTCAGGGCAGGGAGGACTCCGTCCACCCAGAACCAGCTGGGGCTGCCCAGCTGTGGGCCAGCACAGCTGAAAGGTCCTAATTAGCTCATTTCCCCAGCCCCGTGGGCTGTGAGCAGGCTCCCTTCACCTTTTGCCCTGCCCCATCTCACTCAATTTAGCAGTTCAAGGTTCACCGTGATGCCAGGGTGGGGACAGGGAAAATGTCCCCTCACTCCCAAGCCATTAAGCAAAACCATCCCTTTGTGGTCAGCTCTACCCTGAAGACTTTGGAATCCTTCCCTCCTCAGCCTGATTCTGATGGCTGCACTGAGAGGAGAGGCTGTGGGGTGTACCCAGCTTCAGATTCTGTCTCTGCCATTGGACGAGCAGCTGTGTGATCCTGAGCAAGTGACTCACCCTCTCTGACCCTCAGTTTCTTCAATTCTGAGGATGCTGACACTCACTTCACTTGGTGCTTGTGAGGATTTGATGTGATGAGGTCTGCAAGGCAAGGGGCACGTGGCCCGGATGTAGCAAGCCCTCAGTTCTAGCCCCTGCACTCTGCCCAACTTTCCCCAGACTGTAAACCCCATGGGGGCAGGCACAGCGTCTGCTCTGCTCACCACTGTGTATCCTGCATCTTGCTGAGGTCCTGGACACAGAAGGGGCTTTCTTATTCCTTTCTTTAATCACTCCTCTATGCCAGGCCCTGAGCCCAGGAAACAGCCAGTGAATGAACAAATGTTTTCTTCTTGCTCTCCCCACTTTTGCAGAGCTGAGCTCTGGTAAAGGGCATCTCTGGCAAGCTAGTTAGACACTGTGGATGGAGCACGGGACACAGGGTCAAAAGGCTGGGAAAGAGCCGGAGCTTTGCATCCCAGCAGCTCTCCTGTCTTAGGAAATGTCTCCCCTCCCCCATGCCCACACTAGCAACCTCAGGGGCTGGGTGTGCCATGAGCCCCCAACCTACCCCTGTTACTGGCTCCAGTCTGGAAAATCGCCCGCAGCTCTTGAAGCCTCACCTTTCTCAGAAGCGGGAATGGGGATAAACGTTTCTCTGTCCCAGGGTGACAAGTGCTGTTGACCAGGGCGTGAAATGGGAGTGAACACAGTAAAGAGCCTGGCACAGGGCCTGGCTGGGAGAGGACTCCATCATGTCAGTTTCCTTTTCTTCATCCAGCGTGACAGCTACCTTGTTTCTCTAAGTGTGGTCCTCAGACCTGGGAGCTGGCTGGAAACAGGATCCCTGGGTATCATTCCAGACCCGCTGCATCCAAACCTGCATTTTAACAAGATCTCCAGGTGCTGCTGTACCACCCAAATTTGAGGCGCATGCTCCACTGCATGCCCTCTCCTCTGCAGCTCTAAGTCGTGGTGATGTTAATAAGAGCTCTCCAGCCTTGGCATAAGCCAAACGGAATGAGGGAGAATTGGGATGGCTTTTTCCAAAGCCAAACAGAAACAGACTGAGGGCTTTCTGCGGGTCTGTGGGCCACAGCTCCGTTGGTTGCTGGAAGCAGATGGAACCCAAGAGTGGGTTGGGGGATGGGCAGTAGGGTCAACTCCTCCATCCTGTGTTGGGTTTAAAAATAGAGCTGAGGGAGCATTCCACGTCTGGATGGGTAAAATACCTTCTCCTGCTTCTCTTTGTTACAGGGTCTGCAGAGGCGAGGTCAGGAATCACGCCCCATCCTGCGGTTTACAGGACCTTTCCCTAATAAAGCCGAGGGCCAGGAGGCCGCGCATTCCAGGGAACGTAATTAAAACCACCGAGGGTTATTCGGAATAACAGACCCGTTTAGTCGGAAGCACTTGCCATGCTAATTCAAACAAGGTGATTACAGGCGATTAGCAAACCTAATGCCTTCAGTTAAAACCCAGCCTGGAGGAGGGATGAGCAAGTGGCCCTGGCTGCTTCCTGTGGGTGGTGGAGGGTGCTGACCTGGGACTGAAATTTCCCAAGGTCAGTGCCAAGTGGGGCTCCTGGGCTACCCACCTGGGTAAGGTGCTCTCCTTGTTTCGACTCCTTGGCGGGGAGGAGGCTGACCCCACCTGGGGAGGGTCAGAAATGAATCCCTCCAGGTCTCCTGGGACCATTCTGGGCACATCCTACAAGAGCTGGCCCTACCTACCTCTTCGGCTCCATCCTCTGTGGCCTCTTGAAGGCAGGGGCTGTGTCTTCTGGTCCCTTTTTCCCTGAAAGGGGTTGATTACAGATGTGCCTATGGACACCTAATAATCATCTTTTTAAAAAAAAAATAAATTTATTTTATTTATTTGTTTTTATTTTTGGCTGTGCTGGGTCTTCGTTGATGCGCGTGGGCTTTCTCTAGTTGAGGCGAGCAGGCTTCTCATTGCGGTGGCTTCTCCTGTTGCGGAGCACAGGCTCTAGGCGCACGGGCTTCAGTAGTTGTGGCACGTGGGCTCACTAGTTGTGGCTCACGGGCTTAGCTGCTCTGCGGCATGTGGGATCTTCCCAGACCAGGGCCTGAACCCGTGTCCCCTGCATTGGCAGGCAGATTCTTAACCACTGCGCCACCAGGGAAGCCCTCATCTTTTACTTAGTACTTATTATGTGCCAAACACTGTGCTAAGCAGTTCTTACGCATCACCTCATTTAATTCATTGAAGTCAGCACCGTTTTTGTCCCCATTTGATGGATGAGGAGCAGTGGGCACGGAGAGAAGTCTCTGCTCCAGGCCGCACTGCTCGAAAGTGGTCACTGGGGTCTTCTACCCAGATCCACTGGACTCTGAGGCCCTCTCAGTACCTCACTGAATTTCCTCTTACAGTTGAAGGGGACTGAAGCTCAGAGAACTAAGTAACTTGCCAGAGATCATCAGCTGGTGAGTGGCGGAAATGGAATTTGCCTCTGATGTTGCTGCTTCCAAAGCCTCTGTGCAATAACTTCTACCGAAGCACCCTGGAGAGCACACAGAACGGTAGCCAAACCTGGAAGGGGAGGCGCCACCAGGGAGCCTCATTAGGGAAGGGCACCCCAGACAGAGGGAGCTCTACAGACGCCTGTGATAGGGAGCTCTCAGCTGCCAGTGACCAAAACCCCCAAATCAACCAGCTTCAACTTATTTAATAAGGGCTATTTATTATTACAAGCAACCAGGAGTCCTGAGGGCTGGTTAATTTAGAGGCTCCACAGTGTCACCAAGAATACAGGTCTCCTTCCTCCCTTCCTGCTTTCCATCCATCAGATATTACTGGGTACCTTCTAGATGCCAGGCACTCTCCTAAACCCTGGGGTTACAGTGCTGAAAGAAAAGGTCCTTGACTTTTTGGAGCTTGTATTCTTGTGGTAAGGACTGATAATCAACATACACTGTGTGTGTGTGTGTGTGTGTGTGTATAATATATAGTGTGTGTACATTATACATATATATACAATACATACATATGTATATGTATATTTAATGTGCATATATAATATATAGTGTGCATATATAATGTGTATTTGCACATTATAAATTTATATAATTAATTTATATAAATATTTATTTATATAAATAAATATTTATTTATATAAATATAAATTTTTATATAATTTAATTATATAACTATATATCATATATTGTGTATATATATACGTGAACAGAGTGTGTGCATATATATTATATACCCACGTTGTATATATATATATATATATAAATAACATAATGTCAAAAAAAAAAGCCACAGGAAAAGAGAGTAAAGGACGGGAAAGAAGTCAGAGAAATCCTTCTGAGGAGCTGACATTTGAGCAGAGACCTGAATGAAATACAGGAATGAGCTCGAAGAGATCTGGGGAAAGTGTTCTTGGCAGTGGGCACTGCATGTGCAAAGTCCCTGGGGTAGGGTAGTACTTGGTGTGGAGTGATTGAGACCTCTTTGCTGTGAGTCCTCAGAGGGTTGGCTTCTCCTCCAGATAATTCCCCTCATGGTGGTCAAGGTAGCTGTAGCAATTCCAGGCACCCTAGGTAGACAAGACACTTGCTGATGAATAAGAGGGTGTCTTTCGTAAATCAGTGGAGAAATCCTTCCCAGAAACCCCCAGTATATTTCTCCTCAATCCTGCTGGTCAGAATTGAGTCACAGGCACATGCCTAAATCAATCCCAGACAGGGAAATGGACTACAGTGGTTGGCTTAGACCAGTGGGGATACACCCTTGCAGCTGGAGATGGGGCCATGCTTGTTTGAGTTGTAGGGGATAGATAACCCCCTGATAAAATGGGGCCCTGCCAGGAAGAAAGAAGGGGGATATAAGTAGAAATGATATGTACAATTATGGGTCATGATTTTAAAAGGAAGGGGCATGTCCTTCCCTTCACTGGCTGGAATCTAAGCTTGCTGGTGGTTATCCAGTCTTTTTTTTTTTTTTTTTTTTTATAACATCTTTATTGGAGTATAATTGCTTTACAATGGTGTGTCAGTTTCTGCTAGTTATCCAGTCTTGACCATGAGGACAAGGGCAGCTGCCTAGGGATGGCAGAGCAACACGGCAGAAGGAGACTGGGAATCATCAAGTTAGCCCTGGAATGCTCGCGTTTAGATGATAGGGAGACATAGTTAGAGATGATAGAGACAGAGAAAGAGACACAGATAGGTTCCTATCAGGGGAATTTGCATTTTAACTGATTCAGCTCCCCAGCTTGCCTCAACCAGAGTAGGTCCTCTTCACTTATCAGGGCCCATGTCAGGCTTTACTGGAGAAAAAGCTCTGCTGCTTAAAAACCCTTTGACAATGACTAGCGTAGTCCAGCCTCCTCATTTGACAAACTGGGAAGGGAGATCCAGCAAGGGGAAGTGACTTGCCCAGGACCACACAGTTAGCTGGTATCAGAGCCAGGACCAAACTCAGACTCTGCCCAGTAGGCACTGGTACTGCATTCCTGGATCACTCCAATCAGGCACATTCTCTATTGTGATCTTAAATCTGTGCTATGGGGAATTCCCTTGTGGTCCAGTGGTTAGAACTCTGCACTTTCACTGCTGAGGGCCCAGGTTTGATCCCCGGTCAGGGAAGTAAGAGCCCACAAGCCACTTGGTGCAGCTCCCTAAAACCCAAAACAAATTTAAAAAATCCAAAAACAACACACACACACACAAACCCAAAAAACAAAGCAAAACTGTGCTGTGGAGAGAATGTTGCTGATTCCAATCCTGATGGAAGACAGCCTCATGGTTCCTAGGCATTACATGCTCAGGCTGTTACTCCAGCTTTTACTTCCATCCTCCGTGTTAACCTCAGCCAGGGTCCTGTGGACCTGAGCAGGGAGACAGCTGCCTCTTGGCTTTTGTTAGCAGGTCTTAAACTTTGTTCTGCTTAAGAATCATCTAGGGGGGCTTCCCTGGTGGCACAGTGGTTGAGAGTCCGCCTGCCGATGCAGGGGACACGGGTTCGTGCCCCGGTCCGGGAGGATCCCACATGCCGCGGAGTGAATGGGCCTGTGAGCCATGGCCGCTGAGCCTGTGCGTCCAGAGCCTGTGCTCCGCAATGGGAGAGGCCACAACAGTGAGAGGCCCGCATACCGCAAAA
>NW_006783088.1:5144359-5153726 GCF_000442215.2 Lipotes vexillifer | reverse complement strand
AAAAAAAAAAAAAAAAAGAGTCATCTAGGGGTGGGGGTGAAGGGGGGCACTATTACCTGTGGGGTCAGGGAGGGTGTGCAAGATTTAGCAAATAAAAATACAGCACACCCAGTTAACCTAGAATTTCAGGTAACTTTTTTTTTTTTTTAAGTATAGGTGTATCTCATACAATATCTGGGATACACAAAAATTATTTTTGTTGTTTATCTGAAATTCAAATTTCCTGTATCTTATCCTGTATTTTAGGTCAGGGGAAAGTAAGTGTGAGGATCCCATTGATTCAGGCTAATGAACCTGATCCCAGTGCGGGGGTGGGGGGGCAGCCTACCCAGAGCTCTAATTATGCCATCAGGAATTTGTCTTTCTCTGTCTCTTGGCTCTGCTTTCCTCTGTTTTGCTTCATTCCCAAACAGTATGAAGGTAGTCATGAGCAGCTCCAGGATCCCCTTCCAGCAGCCTAGCGAGCCCAGGAAAAGAGCACGCCTCCTTCACAGCCGGTCCAGCAAAAGTTTCAGACCTGACTCTCATTGGCCTGAATTATCACATGCTGTTTCCTGAACCAATCATTGTGGTCTGGGAAGATGAAGTCACCTGATTGGCCAGGCCTGGGTCATGTGCCCATATTAGGGGCTGGGGAGTGAAAGGGGAAAAATGTGGTGCTGTTATCACAGTGGGAAGTGGAACTGGACTGCTGGAAACAGCAGGAGCCCACTAAGGGGGATCCACTTCCTCCTGACTAAAGCCTTCTCTCAAGGGGCAGACTCAGCTAAGCCCGTGTGGCCTCCTGGGCAAGGTAAGTCTGCATTCTTGCTCTTCCTGGAGAGGTCTGGGCTTACAGACCATGAAGAAGTAGAATAAGTCCCAGCTCTGCCTGTGTGATCTTGGGCCAGTTATTTTACCTCTCTGTGGCTCAGTTTCCCCATTTATAAGTCAAGAATAAATGGCATCAGCGTTATCAGTGTTATCAACCAAGTAGACCACCTGGCACTGGGGCTGGCACATGGCAGCTCTAACCTTTCTGGAGGTTTTTGGTGGTTATTGGTCCATGTGAGGTCCTTTTAAGGGTGAGGTGGCAAAGCTTTGATTCCTGGATTGTCAGAAGGAACATCTTTCCGTCTTTGGGTAGGTAAAATGTTTGAATGGTCCTAGCCCACTGGCTATACCTACCATTGGAGCTATATATCAGGGTGGCCCCCCCCCCCCCCACTTCCCCCTACTCCCGCTGTCAGTCGCATGTCAAAGTCATGCATGTGGGCAGAATGACTTAGGAGACCTAACGTAGGCTGCCCCTTCTGGGATCCATAACCATCCTTGGCTCTCACACTCCCAGACTGACCTACACAAGAGACCTATGGTATTTTATTCAGCAGCCAAAAAGGCTTGGAGTTGTCTATTCCCAAACCTGCCACATGCTTGAAGTGCCCTATCGCGGCTCTGTGACTTCAGTTTTAGACTTTCATCCTTTCCAAGATATAAATACTCCTGGGAGAGGTTTGACTTTAAGCAGTTAATAACTGTTGACACCTCTCTGTAAATGAAGGCACTGAAAACAAGATTTATAAGGGAAATGAGAGAGGGAGAGAAGTGGGCACTGGGTATAAAAGGAAGTGGGTTTGGGCCCTACAGATGGGGAAAACTTTTAGGACAGGGAGGCTGTGGCCGTCTCCTCCACGTGGCACTGCCCCACGCTGTGGAGCCAGCTACTCACACTGCCCTGCCGCTCCCTGGTGCCTGGGGCCATGCAGATGGTGGCAGCACGTGTAATGAAAAGAAGGTGGGCTCTGGAAGCATCTGGGATGGGAAGAGAATTCTGTTTTTGCCAATTAAACACAATGTTTGACCTTCCGCAAGTCATTTAACGGCTCAGAACCTCAGTTTCCTCATCTGTTAAATGGGGATCCTACTGCCTCCCTGACAGGGTTAGTACCAGGATTTGTGAATTATACTTCAAGACCCTGTATTTTGACTTACCAACCTAGATTTTCCTGAAAGCAGTTGGCTGGCTCTAGATATTTCTGTGTTCTCATGGCATCCCCACCCAAAGGATTCCCCTCACATTTCCAGGCTCCTGACCTTGACTTCAGAAACAGAACCAGACAGCCCATCAGAGGCTTACAGGGTTAGGTCCTGGCTTGGGCTTCACCCCCAGGCCCCCAAATCAGGAGGCATCTTATACCTCCAGGCCCCCTCACCCTCCAGGCACCGCCATTTGCCTGTCAAGGAACTTGGGCCCATGCGGAGCTCAGACAACAGCAGCTTTGTTCTTCATTAAAGTATCTTACTGGACTGAAGAATAAGAAAAAAAATCTGAGCTCGTCCATAATTTAATAGGAGAAATGTCAGGAAAAGTCAATGCCAAGCTGTTTCTTGGCGGCCTCATTATTCTGTCCATTAAACAACTTTCATGTTTTGTTTATAGTTGACCGTTTTTCCCCTTGTTATTCCACCCCCCCTTTTTTAAAATAAAAGAACATTAAAAAACTTATAACGTTAAAAAGGGACATGGGCTGAGAAACCGATTACGAGAAATCTACTGGCCATCCCTGGCAGGGCTGGGAAAATCCAGCCACCACAGAAAGGAGATGCTCCCGGGAGCAGCCCCTGCTGAGGTCAGGGCCGAGCAGCGCGGCCTCGGGGTCAGCACGTTCTTAGCGTTTTGCTGATTTTGAGGGCATTTCTGAGGTAGGAAAGTCCTTATCTGTTGGGTAATGGTCAGAAAGGCCCTGGAGGGCCCAGAGAGAGAGAAGAGCAAGAGAACATTGGAACTTTCCTTTTCCGTTCAGGGAGACAAACCCTGGGCCCCGTTGTCTGGCAGGACCTGGCAGGTCAAGAGAGGCACTGGTCCGGATGTGGCCTTGTTTACAGGCCTGTGTATGAGCCACTCAACACGCAAAGGAAAGTCTTAGGAAGTGAGGCCTCTGGAACGGTCAACTGGGTCGTGCTTGTTCCTAGCTATGCTCTGGCCACAAGTGTGACCTCTTGTGGGACATCCCGATGTGAGAAATGACCCCGGCTCAAGATGAAGCTGCCCCCAGCTTGGAGGTCTCCAGCCTTGGTCAAGGGGGTGAGCGGAAGTAAATCTCTCTGGAACTTCTAGAGGATGCTGTCCTGGGATTCTTTGAATCAGCTCAGACATCAGGGTCTGGACCAGTTCCTGCCAGGCTCTCAGGGGAGAAAAGATGTCCTTTCCGGAGGTGTCTAAGTATAGGTTCTTCCAGAAGCTGACCCAGAGAAGAGGTGTCCACTGCACGTAGTTGATGCAGGGGGTGATCCCAGGAAACACCAGCAGAGGAGTGGGGGATTGAGAGAGGGAAGGGGAGGAAGCCAGTAAAGGGTGACTTATAAAGTTGATTACCATGGGCAACTGGGACTTAATTCACCTGGGGAAATAGTGTAGCACATGCCCTGGGGAAGGGTAGGGAAGGGTGCAGATTCTGGATCAAAGCTTCTACCCTGGGCCAGGCTCCTGCCAGGCACAAGAACACAAGGATGGAGGGTGCAGAGGTGCAGCCCCTTGTCCTTCAGGACTTCCCTGCCCGAGGAGAACCAGAAGAGGGATGTTGTACGCTGGGACTGGCGTGGCCACTGTGAGCACACAGGCTGAGCCATATCCTCGCTGTGTTCCTCGCCCACATGGCAGCCCAGAGCTGAGTTCTAGGGCCTTCAGGTTCCTTGCCTTGTAAGATGTAGGTCATCACTCCTACTTGTGGCCCGCACTGTGGCTGTGAAGGTGGCTGGGTAAAGAGGTTCACTCCTTGTTCTGGGCTGAATTGTACCCCACCCCACCCCAAATTTATAGGTTGAAGCCCTAACTTCCAAGGTGACTGAATTTGGAGACAATGCCTCAAGGTTAAATGAGGTTATAAGTGTGGGGCCCTACTCCCATAGGGTTCGTGTCCTTTTAAGAAGAGGAGGAGACACCAGAGATCTCTCTCCAAATGCTCAAAGACCATGAGAGGACAGAGTGAGAAGGTGGCATCCACAAGCCAAGGAGAAAGCCTCACCAGAAGCCAACCCTGATGGCACTTTGATCTTGAACTTCTAGCATCCAGAACTGTGAGAAAATAAAGTTCTGTTGTTTAAGTCCCACCAGTCTGTGCTATTTTATTTGGCAACCTGGACTGGCTAAGACCCTCCTGAACCCTGGGGCCAGACTAGGTGGGTTTGAATCCTACCTCTGTTTACATTTAAGCCATGAGAACCTGGGAAGTTTTTACTTACTCTCAATTTTCTCATCTGTGAAATGGGAAGAATAATGATACCTGCCTCCTCAGGAGCTACCGCCTTACAGCCGAGCAGCTGAAGACAACGAGCACCGATTCCTGCTCGTGAGTCTACATTCTGCGGGGCAGGCAGCTGTGGGCTGAGCAGACAGCTCTGCTCGTCTCTGCTGGGTCCTCACCCAGCAGCTGACTGTGGGCAGGTCTGGAATGGTCCCAGCTGCCTTCAGGGGACCTTCAGCTGCCCATCGCTACAGGCACACGTATATGAAGATGCTGCACAGGCCACCTGGCACACCACACATGCAGAGCTATGTCTCCATCCCCCAGCTGGCTGGCCCAGGCTTTTTCACAGCGCTGCGACACAGTTCCATGCAAGCGACTGGAAGCTGCCAGGCCTCCAGAGGCCTAGGTGTAGAGCTATAGCACTCCGTCACTTCCACCCCATTCTACTGGCCAAGGCGAGAGTCCCAGACTAGCCCACATGAAGCGGAGGTGAAATAGACTCCACCTCTGCATGGGAATTGAAACAAAGTTATGTCGCAAAGGGCACCTTTAAGGAGGTCATTACTTGGGGCCATGAATTCAATCACTGAACTCATAGCACATTTAGGGGGTGAAATAAGGCACCATGTAAAGTACTTGAAAAAGCTATGACTGAAACGATGCTCTCCTACTGTTTTTGTGAATGAGCCAGGAATTTTCAAGATAAGACTGGATGCCCGTGGGTCATTGAGTCAGAACTTTATTTTAAAGCCAGAACTTCTTTGAGGGTGAACACAGGGGTCTACCTCTCTCTGTCACACACACACACACACACACTTAACACATTCATATGCAGACACATCCAGCTGAGGTGCTCAGACATATCTAGATGCACACAGGTGCACGTGGCCCCTACACACCCAATATGCAACATGTATTGTCTCACAGGCCCCAGGAGCTGGTTCACACACTCAGCAGACACGGACGTCCCCACACATAACGTCCCCCCACACACACCACACATGTAGGCACATGTGTTCACACACCTGGACACGCAGATGGCGCAACCGACACTGGCGGCTCTCGCAGGGACGCGGATGCATGTGTGCCCCGCCAGGACCCAGCAGCCTCTGGCACCTCAGCTCCTCGCCTCCGCCGGCCTTTTCGGTGAGGCCTCTTCAGAGGGGTGCGAGCAGCGTGTGGGTGCGGTGGGTGGCAGTGTGATGAATGCTCTCCTCGGGCCCCAGTGTCTGCTGGGGGTTGGCATCGGTGCCCACGGGGCAGGCCACAGGATGCCTTGCAGATGAAAGGGAGGTGGGCAATGAGTACTGGGAGGAGAAGGGAGCCTTCCCAGGTGGGCCTGGGATCCGAGGGAAAATAGCCCTCCAGCAGCTCCGTGCCTACTCTGTCCGCTGGGAGGGATGTGTGAGCCCCAGACTAAGCAGGCTGATTGAAGTTACCGCACACCGCCACCCCGGGTGCACATTAGCAGGCGGTTAGAGGGGACAGTAATGTTGAAAGGTCCCACGCTTGGAACCTTACACGGACTGTGTCACAGCTTCTTGGCCATCAGACCATCAGCTGCCGCAGCCTGGGCTATAAACGGGGGAGGCAGTGGGCTCCTGAGACTCGACCTTCTGCCTCTAGATGGTGACGGCCAGCCAAGCTCCCCCAGACCTCCCCTGCAGGTAGTGACTGTGGCTTTAGTGGGGTTTACTGTGTCCTGAGTTTTTACGTCTTTGGGCTGACTCTGTCCCAGAATCCAGTCCTTCAGGGTTTGGGGTGCATTGGGGGCAGAGTGCAGGGGATTCCAGGAGGCTAAGAGAGCTATCTTTGACCTCAGGACAGCCTGATCCTCTAGTGAAGTGGGCCCAGCAGAAAGACAGGCATATGCGCCTGTCTGCCCCCAGGGGCTGGGTCTAAGCACTTCAGAGAAGGAAACCTTCAGGGCCACGGGGAGAAAGTGGGGTGCAGGGGTGGGGGTTGGCAACTGTGGCCACCTGGGCAGGTCTGGGATCCGCGAGACAACCTGGATTTGTCTTCCTGTTCTTGTTCTCAGGAGTGTCTGTGGTAGGTGATGGTGTGGACAAGCTTCTGAGCATGCTTTCCCCAGGGCTCAGCAAACTACGGCCTGGGGGCCAAATCCCACCTGATGCCTATTTTTATAAATAAAGTTTTATTGGAACATGGCCACGTCCACTCCAGTATGTATTGTCCACGGTTGCTTTCACACGATAACCACAGAGAGGAGTAGTTGCAACGGAGGTCTGACGGCCCAGAAAACTGAAAAATATTTACAGAAAAAGTTTGCCAATCCCTGCTTTACTTTATACCCTGAAAACAAGAACGTGGGTTCCAGAATGAGAAAGACCTGGGAGGAAACACCACTTCCTAGCCCTGTGACCTTGGGCAGGTCACTTAACCTCTCAGAGCCTCAGTTTTCCCATCTGTAAAATAAGGATAACCACACCTACCTCACAGGGGGGCACAGAGGAGAACAGCACTCAGCCTGGCTGGTGCTGGGCACACGCCATTGCTCAGTAAATGGCAGCATTTATTCAGTGTTTTGCTAGAGGCTCCTTTAAATTAGTGTTTCCCCAGTTGAATCCCTGGTAGGGGAGCTTGATGAAAATGCACAGCCCTGAGCTTCACCCCAAACCTGCTGAATCAGCCATGCAGAGGATTGGGTGAGCTGTGTGAGGGCTCATCAGGCCAGCTGGGAAAGTGGGGCGGCGCCAGAGTGGAGGTGAGTGAGGCTCAGGACGACCAACTCATCCTGTTTGCTTGGGACTAAGGGGCTGCCCTGGGATGCACTACAACCAGGAAAGTCCTAGGCAAACTGGAGTGAGCTGGTCATTCTAAGTTGTTCACTATAATAGCCATCCAGTGGGATGGCTTTGCAGGCAGAGGCCTGGTTCCCAAAATACTGCTCAGCTGAAGTGACTCGCCCCAGGTCACAAACCACGAGAGCCAGGGTCTTCAAGTCTTGCGGAGGGGGCACTTCACAGTATTTCTCTTAGGCAGCCTTACCCACCCCCTCTCCGCCCTCTCCGTCTCTGCCCATCTCCTTGTTATTCCTATTTCCATCATTTTCCATCTTTGGGGGGTCTCATGCCTCCCTTGCTCCATCAAGACTGACTCTGTCAGGATGGATGAGCTGTCAGTTATAATACCTTAGAACTAATTTCTGGATGTGAGCTGTGCATTTGAAGCTTCCTTTTTAAGCATGGAAGGGAGAGCTCTTTTGGGGTGGTGGAGATATTGTTGCAATTGTTCCAGTGCCTGGTGGCAGGCACTGGAAAGAGATGTCTGGATTCCCACATAGCAATAGCACCTCTTCCTACTTAGCCTGCCCTGGGAGCCCCGGGAGAAACCCAGGGGGTGTCCTCTCACCCCTGAAGGGAGTCTGGGGCCCTGGCCACCCTGGCCCATCATTGTCTTGACTCCCCTGAGAACGGTGAAATCTTAGCTTTTGAGCCAGGAATATTGTTTTGAAAAAATTAAATGCCCCAAGAGTCCCTATAGTCCCCAAAGCTCATTTTAAAGGGATTATAGCAGCTGGCTTGTAAATCCTGTTTCTTATGGTGGGGGGCTTAGAGTGGGGCTCAGGCAAGGACTGGGGTGGAGGGGAAAGAAAGGAGGTCATTTCATTTGCTAGAGGGGAAGGCCTGGGTTCTCCCTGCTGCCGTGCATGGGACCGGGCTCAGTGCCTCCACTGGGGAAAATGGACTTGGAATCTGGCCACCAGGGTTCCAGCCCCAGATTTGCCATCGGTTTATGGCTGACCTTGGGGCTGCTCTGTTACCTTCTCTGGGCCTCAGTCTCCTGAGTGACAAGGATTTGAAAATAAAGAAGAGTTTTGCCATCCTCCCTTCTTTTCTTACTTTCCAAGTAGGGGTCTCTGTCTCTGGGCTCCCACACATGTGAGGCTGTGACAGAGGCGGGTGACTGGAGAGCTGGATCAAAATGCTCTGTCCAGGGGCAGCTGTGTGGCTGAGAGATTGCAAAAACTTTAATTAAAAAAAAAAAATGAGGCTTGTTTTTGGGGACTGGGTGGAATTGAGGAAGACATTTGACACCTGCCAGGAAGTGGGACCGGAGGAGGGCCAGGTGGGAAAGGAGGATTTCGAGTAAGTTTCACTGCATGCACTTCCCCTCCCCTGAGCCCCTGCAGAAGCTTCAGTCAAGCTCCAGCGGCTACCATAGAGTTTTGGAGTCAGATTAGTAGTTCTTTTGGGCAAGTGCCTAAGCAGACGCAGGCCCACTTGGAATTGACTGGTGCTTCTAGACTACAAGACTGGTCCAGACTGGTGCTGGCCTGAGGGTGGGGGATGAATTATTAGTGATACAGGAGATGATTTGGGTGAACTTAAGGGAACTGTGATGTATTTATTTATTTATTTAGACTATGAATGCTATTTTTTTTAATAGATTTTTTTTTTTCTTTTGCGGTACGCGGGCCTCTCACTGTTGTGGCTGCTCCCGTCGCAGAGCACAAGCTCCGCACGCGCAGGCTCAGCGGCCATGGCTCACGGGCCCAGCTGCTCCGCGACATGTGGGATCTTCCTGGACCAGGGCACGAACCCGTGTCCCCTGCATCGGCAGGCGGACTCTTAACCACTGCGCCACCAGGGAAGCCCTATAAGCAGCTTCTTGAATGGGGCTGCTCCTTATAGGCTTCCTAGAATAATTGAATATTCTCTCTTATAGGACAAGCTGGGCCAATAAAGGAAATATACAGGAACCCCTCTGACCAAGAGACTGTCCCGCTGACATCAGAACTGCCCAGGTGACAAGTCAGCAATTGCTCCCCCTTTCCCCATCCCTGTGCACCCCTGTGCCATCCCCTGATACCATCCTGTCTGTTCATTTGTATCATTTTTTTTTTAGATTCCACATATAAATCATATGATATTTGACTTTCCCTGTCTCGCTCCTTCAGTCTTTCTCCATCTTTCCCTCTCTTTCTGACTTTGTCTGTTTCTCTGACTTGCTGAGTCTCTACTGTTCTGTGTCTGTTTTCTCTTTTCCCACTCTTCCTGCATTTATTCATTCATTCAGACATAGGAATTGAGGACCCACATGTGCCAGGCACTGCTCTGGACACTAAGAATATGGCAGTGAACAAAGCAAGTCCATGCCTTTTTTTTTTTTTTTTTTTT
>NW_006783088.1:5144198-5144335 GCF_000442215.2 Lipotes vexillifer | reverse complement strand
CTGCTGTGGCCTCTACCGTTGCGGAGCACAGGCTCTGGACACGCAGGCTCAGCGGCCATGGCTTATGGGCCTAGCTGCTCCGCGGCATGTGGGATCTGCCCGGACCGGGGCATGAACCCGTGTCCCCTGCATCGGCA
>NW_006783088.1:5119138-5142804 GCF_000442215.2 Lipotes vexillifer | reverse complement strand
ACTCTTTCCAGCATTTATTGTTTCTAGATTTTTTTGATAATGGCCATTCTGACTGGTGTCAGGTGATACCTCATGGTAGTTTTGATTTGCATTTCTCTAATAATTAGTGATGTTGAGCATCTTTTCATGTGCCTTTTGGCCATCTGTATGTCATCTTTGGTGAAATGTCTATTTAGGTCTTCTGCCCATTTTTAAATTGAATTGTTTTTTGTTTTTGTTTTTGATATTGAGCTCCATGAGCTGTTTGTGTATTTTGGAGATTAATCCTTTGTCTGTTGTTTCATTTGCAAATATTTTCTCCCATTCTGAGGGTTCTCTTTTCATCTTGTTTAGGGTTTCCTTTGCTGTACAAAAGCTTTTAAGTTTCATTAGGTCCCATTTTTTAATTTTTGTTTTTATTTCCATTACTTTAGGAGGTGGGTCAAAAAAGATCTTGCTGTGGTTTACGTCAGAGTATTTTTCCTATGTTTTCCTCTAAGAGTTTTATAGTGTCTGGTCTTACATTTAGGTCTTCAATCCATTTGGAGTTTATTTTTGTGTATGGTGTTAGGTAGTGTTCTAATTTCATTCTTTTACATGTAGTTATTGAGTTTTCCTAGCACCACTTATTGATGAGGCTGTCTTTTCTCCATTGTATGTTCTTGCCTCCTTTGTCATAAATTAGGTGCCCATATGTGCACGGGTTTATCTCTGGGCTTTCTATCCTGTACCATTGATCTATATTTCTGTTTTTGTGCCAGTACCATACTGTCTTGATTATTGTAGCTTTGTAGTATAGTTTGAAGTCAGGGAGCCTGATTCCTCCAGCTCCGTTTTTCTTTCTCAAGACTGCTTCGGCTATTCAAGGTCTTTTGTGTTTCCACACAAATTGTAAAATTTTTTGTTCTAATTCTGTGAAGATTGCCATTGGTAATTTGATAGGGATTGAATTGAATCTGTAGATTTTTGCTTTGGGTAGTATAGTCATTTTCACAATATTGATTCTTCCATTCCAAGAACATGATATATCTCTCCAACTGTTTATGTCGTCTTTCATTTCTTTCATCAGTGTTTTACAGTTTCCTGAGTACAAGTCTTTCACCTCCTTATGTAGGTTTATTCCTAGGTATTTTATTCTTTTTGTTGCCATGGTAAAGGGGATTGTTTCCTTAATTTCTCTTTCTGATTTTTCATTGTTAGTGTATAGGAATGCCAGAGATTTCTGTGCATTAATTTTGTATCCTGCAGCCTTACCAAATTCATTAGTTCATCAATTCATTCATTGATTAGTTCTAGTAGTTTTCTGGTGGCACCTTTATGATTTTCTATGTATAGTATCATGTCATCTGCAAACAGTGGCAGTTTTACTTCTTCTTTTCCAATTTGTATTCCTTTTATTTCTTTGTCTTCTCTGATTGCCATGGCTAGGACTTCCAAAACTATGTTGAATAAGAGTGGCGAGAGTGGACATCCTTGTCTTGTTCCTGATCTTAGTGGAAATGCTTTCAGTTTTTCACCATGGAGAATGATGTTTGCTGTGGGTTTGTCATATATGGCCTTTATTATGTTGAGGTAGGTTCCCTCTATGCCCATTTTCTGGAGAGTTTTTATCATAAATGGGAGTTGAATTTTGTCAAAATCTTTTTCTGCATCTGTTGAGATGATTATATGGTTTTTATTCCTTAATTTGTTAATATGATGTATCACATTGATTGATTTGTGTATATTGAAAAATCCTTGCATTCCTGGGGTAAATCCCACTTGATCATGGTGTATGATCCTTCTAATATGCTGTTGGATTCTGCTTGCTAGTATTTTGTTCAGGATTTTTGCATCTATGTTCATCAGTGATATTGGTCTATAATTTTCTCTTTTTTGTGATATCTTTTTCTGGTTTTGGTATCAGGGTGATGGTGGCTTTGTAGAATGAAGTTGGGTGTGTTCCTCCCTCTGCAATTTTTTGGAAGAGTTTGAGAAGGATAGGTGTTAGCTCTTCTCTAAATGTTTGGTAGAATTTGCCTGTGAAGCCATCTGGTCCTGGACTTTTGTTTGTTGGAAGATTTTTAATTACAGTTTCAATGTCATTACTTGTGATAGGTTTGTTTATACTTTCTAATTCTTCCTGGTTCAGTCTTGGAAAATTGTACCTTCCCAAGAATTTGTCCATTTCTTCATGGTCGTCCATTTTATTGGCATATAGTTGTTTGTAGTAGTCCCTTATAATCCTTTGTATTTCTGTGGTGTCAGTTGTGATTTCCCCTTTTTCATTTCTAATTTTATTGATTTGCGTCCTCTCTCTTTTCTTCTTGGTGAGTCTGGCTAATGGTTTATCAATTTTGTTTATCTTCTCAAAGAACCAGCCTTTAGTTTTATTGATCTTTGCTATTGTTTTCTTCATTTCTATTTCATTTATTTCTGCTCTGATCTTTATGATTTGTTTCCTTCTACTGACTTTGGGTTTTCTTTGTTCTTCTTTCTCTAGTTGCTTTAGGTGTAGAGTTAGATTGTTTATTGGAGATTTTTCTTGTTTCTTGAGGTGAGATTGAATTGCTATAAACTTCCCTCTTAGAACTGCTTTTGCTGTGTCCCATAGGTTTTGGGTCATTGTGTTTTCATTGTCATTTGTTTCTATGTATTTTTTAAATTTCTTCTCTGATTTCTTCAGTGATCTCTTGGTTATTTAGTAGCGCACTGTTTAGCTTCCATGTATTTGTGGTTTTTACAGTTTTTTTCCTGTCATTGATTTCCAGTCTCATAGTGTTGTGGTCAGAAAAGATGCTTGATATGGTTTCAATTTTCTTAAATTTTCTGAGGCTTGATTTGTGACCCAGAATATGATCTGTCCTGGAGAATATTCTGGGTGCACTTGAGAAGAAGGTGTATTCTGTCGTTTTTGGATGGAATGTCCTATAAATATCGATTAAGTCCATCTGGTCTATTGTGTCATTTAAAGCTTGTGTTTCCTTATTTATTTTCCGCCTGGATGATCTATCCATTGGTGTAATTGGAGTGTTAAAGTTCCCTACTGTTATTGTGTTACTGTCGATTTCCCCTTTCATGGTTGTTAACATTTGCCTTATGTATTGAGGTGCTCCTATGTTGGGTGCATAAACATTTATAATTGTTATATCTTCTTCTTGGATTGATCCCTCGATCATTATGTAGTGTCCTGCCTTATCTCTTGTAACAGTCTTTATTTTAAAGTCTATTTTATCTGCTACAAGTATTGCTACTCCAGCTTTCTTTTGATTTCCATTTGCATGGAATATCTTTTTCCATCCCTTCACTTTCAGTCGTATTTGCCCCTAGATCTGAAGTGTGTCTCTTGTAGACAGCATATATATGGGTCTTGTTTTTGTATCCATTCAGCCAGTCTGTGTCTTTTGGTCGGGGCATTCAATCCATTTACATTCAAGGTTATTATCTATTTGTATGTTCCTATTACCATTTTCTCTAATTGTTTTGGGTTTGTTTTTGTGAGTCTTTTTCTTCTCTTGTGTTTCCTGCCTAGAGAAGTTCCTTTAGCATTTGTTGTAAAGCTGGTTTGATGGTGCTGAATTCTCTTAGCTTTTGCTTGTCTGAAAAGCTTTTGATTTCTCTGTCAAATCTGAATGAGATCCTTGCTGGATAGAGTAATCTTGGTTGTAGGTTTTTCCCTTTCATCATTTTAAATATGTCTTGCCACTTCCTCCTGGCTTGCAGAGTTTCTGCTGAAAGATCAGCTGTTAACCTTATGCGGATTCCCTTACATGTTATTTGTTGCTTTTCCCTTGCTGCTTTTAACATTTTTCCTTTCTTTGTATTTAATTGTTGATAGCTTGATTAATATGTGTCTCGGCGTGTTTCTCTTTGGGTTTATCCTATATGGTACTCTCTGTGCTTCCTGGACTTGATTGACTATTTTCTTTCCCATGTTAGGGAAGTTTTCTACTCTAATCTCTTCAAATATTTTCTCAGACCCTTTCTTTTTCTCTTCTTCTTCTGGGACCCTTATAATTCGAATGTTGGTGCATTTCGTGTTGTCCCAGAGGTCTCTGAGATTGTCTTCAATTCTTTTCATTCTTTTTTCTTTATTCTGCTCCTTGGCAGTTATTTCCACCATTTTGTCTTCCAGCTCACTTATTCGTTCTTCTGCCTCAGTTATTCTGTTATTGGTTCCTTCTAGTGTATTTTTCATTTCAGTTATTGTGCTGTTCATCTCTGTTTGTTTGTTCTTTAGTTCTTCTAGATCTTTGTTAAACATTTATTGTATTTTCTCAATCCGTGCTTCCATTTTATTTACAAGATTCTGGATCATCTTTACTATCATTACTCTGAATTCTTTTTCAGGTAGACTGCCTATTTTCTCTTCATTTATTTGGTCTTGTAGGTTTTTATCTTACTCCTTCATCTGTGACATATTTTTTTGCAGTCTCATTTTTTTTTCCTTTTTTTTATTAGTGGGATTGTGTCCCTGTCTTACTGGTTGTTTGGCCTGAGGCTTCTAACACTGGAGTTTGTAGGCTGTTGGGTAGAGCTGGGTCTTGGTGCTGAGATGAGGACCTCCGGAAGACCTCACTCTGATGAATATTCCCTGGGGTCTGAGGTTCTCTGTTAATCCAGTGATTTGGACTTGGAGCTCCCACCACAGGAGCTTCAGCCTGCCACCCAGAGGTTCTCTTGGGGGTTCTTCCCATTTCCTTGGGCGTCAGGGTCCCCCAACAGCATCCAGCAGGCAACCTAGTTGTGGGGAGATGTGAACTCTGCATCTTCCCACACCACCATCTTTTGATGTATTGATTTCAATGGGTCCTGGAAGAAAGTAATGCATGAAATAATTACGAAAATAATTGCATAATCTGCAATTTTGAGGATATTAATGCTGAAGACAAGGTCCAAAGATGTGTTTATGTTAATAATCTGTGAGTTGATTCAGGGGAATATTAAGTGATGCTGTGACCGTGAGGCCACTGACTGAAAAGGCCAGCGGCAGCCACCAGAAGGACGGGAACTTGGTGGGCATCAGCCAGCCCACCCCCAAAGGGACTGGCTCCACGTTCACTGCCCACACCCTGTGTGCCATGAGGTTACACAAGGCCCTTCCCCAAACACCCAGTCGCTATCTGAAGAGAAGTAGGGAGAGCTGGGGAGGAATTGAAGCATCAGGAAACAGAATGAGCTGATGCAAAGAGATTGTTAAAATAATTGGATTGGAGGGAGTTGTAAGCCAGACTGGACAAAACTCAACTTCCCTCTCTCTCTCATCCTCCTTTCTGACTTCTTCTTTCTCCCTTTCTTTCCTTCTACCCATGCAGTGCAAGCTCGTAAGGAAATTTAGAGTAGCTTTAGAGAAATAAACTACATGTTTGTGGCAAATTTGCTCCACCTAGAACAGTAGTGCTACTGGACGATCTTCACACACACAAGTCATATGAATCAAGTTAAATAAATTTTCAATCAATAACACCTCATGGCCTTTTCTTGGACAGTCACAGTATTACATGTGCAAATTTAAGTCCTGAGAAGTCCTGTACTTAAAAAGAATATACCTGACTGTGAGCATTTCTCAAATACATTTGACTCTGGTATGTTACCTCCATACAACATGTGTTGAGATCCAGCAGAATTGGCTCCTGAAGAACCCATTTTGGGGAAATGCTGGACTGGGAGCTGGTGAAGGTGCCTTCCATCCCAACAACTCATGCATTGATGATCAGTAAACCCCAGGAGACATCCGGCTCCCAGGCCAGCCTCTCCTGGGTGGGCAAGAGGACTGACTCCTCCACGGGAGGCTTCCGGCCAAGATCCGTCCCCCACACCATTCCTGTCTCCACCAGGGAGAAGTTGGAGTGTCCTGCCAGCCATGCAGTGGGGTTTTTAGAGCTCCCAGTTTCCAAATAATGCCTTTCTACTGCCCGGGCTTCTTGCCTCTGTTATTGGCATTAGAAAGAAAACAACAGCTATGAAAACACAAAACACCAAACAACAAAAACCCTCGGACTGAACAATACCCCAAGCCACATCAGAGGAGCCTTTTCCTTGCTGGCCCGCCGCCTGTGCAGAGTTGGGATGTCTGGGTATGGTTCCCAGCTCCACCCTTGGTCAAGGCCAACATGCACTCTGGGGTCCTTGGTTTCCTCAACTCTCCCCTCTTTCTAGGCTACCCTCCTTGGGTGGTATAGCCCCCATGATGAAATCTCAGCTCTAAGGTCATTGGAACCTCTTTATTTAAGTACTTAGAATTCTGAACAAGAAGAGCCCATGAAGAGAATAGTGATTCTCCATTCCATCAGTGAGGAAACAGAGGATAAGCAGCTTGCCCAAGGTCACACAGGTAGCTGGCAGACCGGGGATTTGAAATGAAGTCTTCTGATTTTAAAGTGGGCATTATTAAAGAGCAGAAGACATAGTCCCTGCCTTTGGGAGTTTTAGTCCTGCTGAGAAAGTGAGGCTTACTTTGCCCCATTTTCTGTTGTCTGTTATTTTGGATGTGTGTGAGAATAAGTTGAGCTGTACAAGTTGTGTAGACACTGAATCACTCAAGAGATCTGAATTCAGAGAAAGGAGAAGTCCTGTGGGCTGGGGTGGTTAAGGGAGGCTTCCTAGAGGAGGCAGACCCAGAGTGAGGCCTTAAAGAATAAAACACAAAACTTAAGAAAAATCTCTAATACATCAGTCATTTATACCATAGTATAAAATTCATTCGGCACCCCATCCCTGAACATAGGACAAAAACAAGGCTTTCTTACTTTTTCATTCAGGACAACATTTTGAGCCATTACTGTGTGGCAACCAGAGGCTATCTTGCTGATGCTAGCTTGTTCCTTGAAATAGGCCCCTAGGATCAGAATATGCCTTTAAATATAAAGGGGAAGGAAACAGGGGTCCCTCAGCCAGTGGGTGGTAGAGTAGGGTTAGCACCCAGATCTCAGCCTCTGTCCTTAACCCACTTCTCTCTATCAAAGTAGTTCACCTGCCCTGAGCAGGTCTGAGCCACGTCCAGCTCAGACGGGGTGAGGATTCAGACGCTGGTCGTGGAGTTTCGGTGGGAAGGGGTAGAAAATTCAGGGATCCAGAATTTAAGCCTTGGGACAGGGAAGGCTGGAGTTGGAGCAAGAGGGAACGGTGTCTAACTGCCTGTTTCACCAAAAACACAGAAGAAAGAAAGAGCCTAGAGCAGAGATTAGTAAAACCAAAGGAGACCAAGAGGTCAAGAAGTGGATCATCAGGGAGGCTGAGCCTGCCACAGGGCACTGGGCAGAGAAGCTAACGAAGGCCCTTGGGCAGGTTAACAATTACCAAAAGAGTTGTGTTTCTAATTACATTTCTGATCTCAATCTATTCCTTCCTTGAGTGAAATGAAGTGGTGATAGTAGATGGGGAATTGCTTCGAAAAGTACAAGAGGTTTGCAGTGGAAAGTGATCGATGAACTCTTCATTAGGGGCTGTTAGCTTCTCTCTCTGATATTTATCTTTGTAGGTTGCAAAAAGGGCACTTGTGCCTGAATTTCTTTCTTATTTTTCTTTTTCCCTTTTTTTTTTTTTTTTTGCTTCCTACAGGGATTCTTGTACACAAGGCAGACCTGATGTCTGCTCATTGCCCAGCTGATCTCTGGTCCCGTGACTTTTTTTTTTTTTGGCGGTAGCGGGCCTCTCACTGTTGTGGCCTCTCCAGTTGCGGAGCACAGGCTCCGGACGCGCAGGCTCAGCGGCCATGGCTCACGGGCCCAGGCGCTCCGCGACATGTGGGATCTTCCCGGACCGGGGCACGAACCCGTGTCCCCTGCATTGGCAGGCGGACTCTCAACCACTGCGCCACCAGGGAAGCCCTGGTCCCATGACTTTTAACGTCCATCTACAAATTGAGTTTCCCATGTGGACTTACCAGCTCTGATGTGTCCTCCGGGCCACCTTTCCAGTCCAGAACCCCTTTGACTTCACCGCAGCCAGTCTCCCCTTCTCTTCTCCGAGTTCAATCCAGCCCCTTTCTGTGCTCTCCACACTGCACTGTCTTTTCTGTCCTTTAAACATCCAAGCTTGGTCTCACCTCTGACCCTTTGCCTGTGCTGTTCACTGGGTCTGGAATGCTTTCCCCACACCCTCTCATGGCTGACACCTTCTCATGTAGGGCTGAGTCAAAGATCACTTCCTCAAAAAGGCCTTCAATGACCACTCATCTCAAGAAGCATCCCTATCACTAGTCACTCTCATTACCCGCTTTATTTTCTTTATGGTGTTTGATGATAGGGAATTATTTATTTCTTTCTTATTTACTTTTTTGAGAGGGAATGTCTAGTTTTGTAAAAAAGTAATATATGTACATGACTTTAGAAGTTTACATTCAAATAAAGGTTACATAAAAAACAGCAGTCTCCTGCCCCCCTCCTCTCTGCTTCTCAGAAGCAAGCATTTTTAGTTCTTTTAGCTGCTGTTTCTATTTACTGCTATATTTCTAAATAATATCCTTGTATTAGAAGTCCTTGATTTTTCTACTTTATTCACAATTCATGGTATTTCTACTGATGGTTCAACTTTTACATACTCATACATGGTTGTATGCATACACGGGGTTGTCCTTTCCTTCCATCCTCCTTGAATAATTTATCACAATTTTTGGAAAATTCACTATTCAACTCTTTAGGATCATTACTATGTAAATATTGTTCACACATAAGCCATGTGAAATAATAGCATTGTTCTCTTTCTTGCATAATTTTGTGTTTTTTCTGCAATGATTTGAGAATTATTAAATGGCTTCTTGTGTTCATTTTCTTTTCTTTAAAATTAATTTTTATTGGCATATAGTTGCTTTACAATGTTGTGTTAGTTTCTGCTGTACAGCAAAGTGAATCAGCTATACTTATACGTATATCCCCTCTTTTTTGGATTTTCTTCCCATTTACATCACCACAGGACACTCAGGAGAGTTCCCTGTGCTACATGGTAGGTTCTCATTAGCTATATATTTTATACATAATATAAAATAGTGCATATATGTCAATCCCAATTTCCCAATTCATCCCACCCCCCTTCCCCCCTTGGTATCCATACATTTGTTCTCTACGTCTGTGTCTCTATTCCTGCTTTGCAAATAAGTTCATCTGTAGCATTTTTTCTAGATTCCACATATAAGAGATATTTGTTTTGCTTTTTCTGACTTACTTCACTCTGTATGACAGTCTCTAGGTCTATCCATGTCTCTGCAAATGGCACAATTCTGTTCCTTTTATGGCTGAGTAATATTCCATTGTGTATATGTACCACATCTTCTTTATCCATTCCTCTGTTGATGGACGTTTAGGTTGCTTCCATGTCCTGGCTATTGTAAATAGTGCTGCAATGAACATTGGGGTGCATGTATCTTTCTGAATTATGGTTTCCTCCTCATTTTCTTAGTTTTCTGTTTGCCTATCATTAATTCTCTCCTAAACTCTCTGACAGATTTAAAACTCCTCTCAGTATAGGTAGTCTATCACCTCTAGTTTTTAAATTCCTGGAGACATAGCTCCTGGAGCACACCTATCTTCTGCTTTAATGGGGGCTGTTCGCTCTTTGAGCATAGCTGTAGTTCTAGAAACTTCCTCCTCCCATCTACTATGTTGGATCCAGATCCCGGGTTTTGGGGGTGGGGGGGTTTGTTGGAGTTTTATTTTTGTTTTTTACTCCAAGGACTGACAAACATTTCTGTGAAAGGTCAGATAATAAATATTTTTGAGTCTGCTGGCCATATGGTCTCTCGCAACTATTCAACTCTGCCATTGCAGTGTGAGAGCAGCAGTAGAAATCATGTAAATGAATGGGCACAGCTATCTTTCAATGAAACTTTATTTACAAAGACAGATGGTAAGCTGAATTTGGCCTGCAGGCCATAGTTTGCCCTCCCCTGGTTTGCACCTTCATTTTGGTGGAGTACATCCTTCAGTAGCTTCTTGAGAAAGGATGCATGGGAAATAGTTTTAAAAGAATTTGCATGCCTAAAAATGTCATCATTCTACCCTGTGTTTGATTGATAGTTTGTCTGGAATTTCATTCTAGGTTGGAAATAACTTTTCTTCAGAATTTTTAGGTCATTCCTCTATTGTTTTCTAGAGATTTAGGTTGCTATTGAGATGTCTGATACTCTTCTGATTCTTTGCATACATTTATTTTTTTGTTTCTAAAAGTCTTTAGGATATATTTATCATGGAGATTCTGAAATTTCCTGATGACATCCCTTGGTGATTTTTGTTTTAATCTATTATCTGAGCAAATAATAGCTCTCCCCAAAATTTATCCTAATAATCTATGGGCTTCAGTTTGAAGAAACATTCTTGTATTATCTCTTCACTGTCTACCCGCTCCCACATGGCGATTTTCTCTACACTCTTCTTTCTGGAATTCCTGTGAGCTGGTTGTAGAAATTCCTGGTTTGACCCACTAATTTTTACTTTGTTTCCTCTCATAATTTCTACCTTTTCTTGTTTTTTTGTTCTCTGAATTATTTCCTTCTTTTTATCTTCTATTGAATATTTTATTTTAGCTCCCATTTTTAATTTCAAAGAGCTTTTTCTAAATGTGTTCCTTTTTATAGCTGCCTGTGGTTTCATGGACGAAATATCTTCCCATATGTTATGAGGATGGAAATGATAATTCTCTGACATTTTCTTTTGCTCCATGAATTACTCACTTCGCCTGTTTGCCTTTCTCCTCCTCCGTCTCCTCCTCCTCTGCCCCCTCTCCTTCTGTTTGTTTTGTTGTCTACTTTTCATGTCAGAGGATTTCTCAGGTCCCTGGTGATCGTGGCTGTCTGTATAAGGGTGAGACTGTAAAGTGGACTGGAAGTCTCTGGGAATGGGCAGGGTTTGTGTGGTATTATTGGAGAGCGACCCAGACCTTTAGTTGGGAGCCCCCCAGATCAGTATCTCTGGGTCTCTGCCCTTGGCTGAAGGTCCCTACAGAGATGAATCACCCAATCTTTCACCTGGTTGGTGGGGAGGGAAAAAACTGGGGTCCCTGGGTTTTGAGAGTTGAGTGGGGAAAAGGAGCTGGAAGTTCCCCCTTCTGGCTGTGGACTTGCACTTCAGCCTTCTTCTTGCCTCCCCAAGTCCAGGGTCTTTCTGGTTCACCCCCATCTTCAGTCACATCTGCTGCGTCCAATTCCTGGCCTTTCCTGGATTTGGTGGCTCATGTTGGCTTTTCTTGTTCAGGCACCTCCCTTGGCAGTTGGATTTCAGTTTCTCCAGACTAGAAAATCAGTTCCCACTCCTTCTTCCACTTTCCATCTTCCAGAAATTTGTTACCTCTGATCTTTGGTGGTTTATCCTCTTCCATTCTCATTGCCCTTGCTGTTTGAGTGGCATTCTACAAAGGAGTGGAGATAAACTCATGTATGTAAGTGGGTCTTCTTTTTATTCTGTTCTTGGCTGCCTTCTTCTTGCTAGGCTCCAGGAAGGCAGGGAGCTTGTCAGTTTTTTTGTGACTTCGTCTCTATCCAAAGGGGCAGGGCAAATCTTGAATAAAATGCCTGCCCAGGAGAGGACATCTGGGGCTGTGTGAGGGACTCAGGGGCTTCAGTGGCCAGGAGGAGGCCCCACTCCCATTTAAAGCAGCATCTCTTTCATCGAGTTTCACTCATTCATTCATACTCCTCATGTTTACTGAGCACTTACTATGTGCTTGACATTATACAAGACCTTGGAGATGTAGCAGTGGACAAGACAGATGTAGCCCCTGTCTTCATGGAGTTAGAATCTAAAGGACAAGTTGTTACAATCAAGTAGGGTGAGCATTTAGGAAAAGAAAAACAGATACTACTGTCTAGGGGACCGAAAAAGTGATGGTTCAGGAGACACCTGATGGCCAGAGGCGACTAAGCTATCCTGTTGAGGAAGCAACTGACTGGAGAGTAGTGTGTCCTGGGCAGAGGGGAGAGCATGTGCAAAGCCTGGTGTATTAGTTAGCTATTGCTGCATAACAAATAACTCCCAAAGTCAGTGGTTTAAAACAATATTTATTATCTCACAGTGTCTGTGGGCCAGAATCCAGACATGGCTTAGCTGGGTCCTCTGGCTCAGGATCTTTCACGGGCTACAGTCAAGGTCTCAGCAGGGGCTACAGTTACCTTAAGGCTCAACTGGGAGTGGACCTGCTTCCAAGCTCAACCAACTGGATTTTTGCCAGATTCAGTTCTCCCTCAGCTGTTGGACTGAGGACCTCCATTCTTCCCAAGGGGTTGGCCCAGTTGGGCTTCTCCACAGAGCAACTCTACTATGGTGGGAGGCTTCATCAGAGCAAGCAGGTGTGAGAGCAGGACAGAAGCCATAGTCTTTTATGACCTGACCTTAAAAAGTGACACCCAAGAGACTCTTTCCAAGATGGCGGAGGAGTAAGACGCAGAGATCACCTTCCCCCCCACAGATACACCAGAAATACATCTACACGTGGAGCAACTCCTACAGAACACCTACTGAACGCTGGCAGGAGACCTCAGACCTCCCAAAAGGCAAGAAACTCCCCACGTACCTGGGTAGGGCAAGAGAAAAAAGAATAAACAGAGACAAAAGGATAAGGACGGTACCTGCACCAGTGGGAGGGAGCCGTGAAGGAGGAAAGCTCTCCACACACTAGGAGCCCCTTCGCGGGCAGAGATTGCGGGAGGCGGAGCGGGGAGCTTCGGAGCCGCGGAGGACAGCACAGCAACAGGGGCGCGGAGGGCAAAGCGGAGAGATTCCCGCACAGAGGATCGGCGCCGACCGGCGCTCACCAGCCCGAGAGGCTCGTGTGCTCACCCGCCGGGGGCGGGCGGGGCTGCGAGCTGAGGCTCGGTTTCGGTTTCGGTCGGAGCTCAGGGAGAGGACTGGGGTTGGCGGCTTGAACATAGCCCGAAGGGGTTAGTGCGCCACGGATAGCCGGGAGGGAGTCCGGGGGAAAGTCTGGACCTACCCAAGAGGCAAGAGACCTTTTCTTGCCTCTGTGTTTCCTGGTGCGCGAGGAGAGGGGTTTTAAGAGCGCTGCCTAAAGGAGCTCCAGAGACGGGCGCGAGAAAAGCTCGGAAACCAGAGACGGGCGGGAGACGCTAAGGCTGCTGCTGCCGCCACCAAGGGGCCTGTGTGCGAGCACAGGTCACGGCCCCCACCCCTCTTCCGGGGAGCCTGTGCAGCCCGCCACTGCCAGGTTCCCGGGACCCAGGGACAATTTCTCAGGGAGAACACACGGCGGGCCTCAGGCTGCTGCAACGTCACGCCGACTTCTGCCGCCGCAGGCCCGCCCCGCACTCCGTGCCCCTCCCTGCCCCCGGCCTGAGAGCGCCAGAGCCCCCGAGTCAGCGGCTCCTTTAACCCCGTCCTGTCTGAGCAAAAAACAGACGCCCTCCAGCGACCTACACGCAGAGGCAGGGCCAAATCGAAAGCTGAGCCCCTGTGAGCTGTGAGAACAAAGAAGAAAAAGGGAAATCTCTCCCAGCAGCCTCAGAAACAGCGGATTAAAGCTACACAATCAATTTGATGTACCCTGCCTCTGTGGAATACCACACACACACACACACACACACACACACACACAGACATATCCCCTCTTCACAGCGAATATACATTAGTACGTAAGTTTAATACCTGGAGATTAACAGAAATGACAATGGGGCACAGATGCAACACAGTAAAACAGGGATGGGGGGTAGGACTGGAGGGGGCAGAGGGACACTGGATATGATCACAGCAACCAAGGAGTGATTCCCTTGGTGCTCTGAGGTCATGAGACACTTGCCTCTTGTCACCAAGAAAACTGCATGGTGAATAAACCACCAACTCTGGAAGATAAGCCGTGGCACTACTGCGGAGCTTAGAATGGGGTGGGGCCCTCTCTGTCACAGTGTTAATACTCAAGCATGGCGGGCTCGGAGAGTGTTACGAAATATCAGCATTTTGACCTGGTGAGAGGGGCCTATTTGGGATGTGCCCCGTTTACCTAACACTGGGTGAAGGAGGTCCCCACTCAGGGTAACAGGGCCCCGGGATACCGTGGTCTTGACTTGCAGCAGCACTCCACACCACTGCTCCCAGCCAGCTCCACTCTGTCCACTGAGCACCCTCTCCGCAATGGACCTAAGCCAGAGTGAGCCAATCAAGAGGAGACGGGAGGAACCACGTGGTGGGATGGAAGGGGCAGGAGCTGGCAGAGGAGCAGGTGTGTCCCAGGCCGGGCCCTCCCCTAGGCATCATTGAGGCTGCTGTCGCTCAGGAGCACCTTCTCCCCAGGTCTGAAGGCCGGCATCCCAAGGTAGGGGCAGCTGGCACAGCGGAAAGCATCGCCCAGGTAACACTGTTGAAAGAAGAGACCATCATACAGGGGAGCCAAGTGTCAGCTCTCCCAGAGATACAGGCCAGAAGAAAGGGATCCCAAATTTCATGGTATGGCCACAGTGGCCTAAAGAGAATGACTGCGTACATTTGTAGGTCCAACTGGGATCCAAATACTAAGAGGCTTTAAGATCTCTGATTTCATGAAAGACAAAAGTCTAGAGAAGTCCCTTAGGTGAATACTTCTGTATTCTCAGCAGTTCAAATCACAGCCACACTCAGCAAATGGCTGAGTAGCATCAGGCCTAATGTGAAGCAGAAAGAAAGGGGCCAAAAATAAGAAATGACAAGTGCCTCCCCTACGGGCATGAGTGCGCTGCCCACTCTCAGGAGATAAGCCCTCTTCCCATTACTACCTAGAGACACGTTCTCACACGTTCACCTATTATTAAAATAATTGGGCAGTGAACTCTGTAGAGCTGGAGCTGGCCTGTGTTTAGTTTAGGCCTTTGTGAATACTGAGTAATCAACCAGATACTCACGTTTCCACAAGCCGACTTGGGCTGGGAGCTTATCTGGTCCCTCAACTTCTCTTTCTCCAGTTCTTCTGCGAGGCCACAGGTGCTGGGGGAAAGTTAGCAGGTGATGAGTGGGACCTGCCACCACCCAGGAACTCCAAATCCTTGACAGACCTTTTCCCTGGGAGTCTTCACAGATATGGAGCATTGACCTTTCCTGGCCTAGTCAGCTTTGGGCTCCACAATTCAATGATGTACTGTTTGGAGATTCACACACAGACAGTAAACTATCGAAAAAGCCAGCAAAGATTAGCACAAATTTGGGAGAATGGTAGCCTCTTGTAAGGAGAGGGAGGGAGATGCAGCTGAGGGAGCAGGCAGAGGCGACTTCTAAGGAACAAGTCATGTTCCTGGTACTTAAGCTGGGTGAGCAGTACATGGGTGTTCATTTTATTGTTCTTTAAAATGTACTTATTTAGCATACTCTTCTAACCGTCTGATACATTTTACAATAAAACATGTTTTAGTAATTGTGAAGCACAGCGATTCCTTGACAATCAGAAGCCGCTGGAAGCAGCCTGGCAGCCTCTTCTCACCCCAAGGCTTACCAGTTCTTGCAGGCCTTCCTCTTTTTCCCTTCCCCACAGGAGGCAGCCCGCAAGGAAGCTGGGTCTGGCTTCTTCATATCTTCTGGATCCAGCAGTTCATCTGAGTCAATGAGATCCTGGAGAATGTTCGAAGCCATTAATGACCCAGTCATGGTCTCTGCTAATGAACAGGTGAAGTGGCCACAGTCCACAGCAGCAGTTTGCCCATCTATGTAGAAGGCAGCCATCATCCTACCTGGGCTTGATCATCACGCCCAAGCTGACCACATAGTGAGTACACTACGTGCACAGAAGCTGTGTTAGGCTGTGAGGGGGCTGGGGACTCATTTATGATGTGCAGAGAATATGTGTGTGGAGGGCAGGGAGGGAGGGGGCAGGAAGAACAAAGAGAGAAGCGTTATATTTATGCGAATATATAAAGGGCTGTCGTGTGAGAAAAGGGAATGGAATATTTTCTATATAATTCCAGAGGAAAAGGCAGATAATGATATATACACTTGTGTGATTCTTCGATAAACGTGTAGACAGTTAATCTGTAAGCTCTGTGAGGGCACAAACCGTCGCCTAGTTTGCTTACCACTCTAACTTCAATAGTTGTAGGAATGAAGAACTTTATTACAGAAAGCATTGATCTGAGTTGGAAGAGCATTACTGTTAAGACAGTGAGCATTTGGTGACTTGCCCAGACGAAGGAGCCAAAAAATATTTTAGCTGACAAACTCTTTTCAGGTTTACGCATGCCCACAAGAGTCTTTAATATATCACATGAAGTGAGAACAAGAAAATCTGCGGGGGGAAAGATGCTGAAAAAGAAATTTAAAATGCCACTAATGAGGAGTTTCCTTCTGAGTCAAAAAATGCCAATGGCAGGCACAGCCACAAGGCTGGGCTTTAAATGCTTTCACACCTACAAACCCAGAGAGGCCACTCCAAACAACAACATTCCCACCCAAAGTGGGGCCTGAAAGAAAGCAATCAGGTGACCACAGTGCTGACTCACCACGCTCTCATCCTCCATATCATTGGCTGAGAGGGTCCAGAGCTTGGCAGCTGCAGGGTCCATAGCAGGCTTCCCTGAATCCAACCAATGAAAGAAAACAAGCTCCAGAAAAGCAGCTGGAAACAAACTCCAAGCACATGTAAGTGCTTTCTACTGAGGCTGTGCAGGGAACACACTGGACCTGGGTTCAAGGCCCAGCTCTATCACTTATAAAGGCATGAGAGGGACCCATCACTTTATGGCAATAAAAGCCATCATTTGTTAAGCTTTGTGCCAGATACTACATTAAACATTTTACATACATGATCTAATTTAGTCCTGCTCACCACCTTATGAGGAAAGTTCTTGTCATCCTAATTTTATAAATGAGGAAAGAGGTTTAGATACTTAGGCCAGTTACACCCAGCCACAAATACACAAGTACAGACAGAGTCTACCTAACGCTTTTAACTTCCACTCCATATTGCTTTCTCCTCCTTCTCTTAGTTCCCATCCCTAGAACATGGGGCTAATAGGATTCCCTATGCCCACTGCAGGAGATTTGAATATGAAACAAGAAACTGTACCAAAAAGCATTATAAATAGCAAAGCTCCGGTCTCATGTAGACCTGTTACAGACAAGAAAATGGGCTCAAGAGCTGATGGCGGTGGCGTAACAACAAATCAGTAGCAAATCACACCTCCTGATTCTCTCTCTGGGCCCGAAAGAGCTGAGGGTTCAGTGTGGGCCAGTCCACGAATGGGCCTTGGCGGGTAAGTGCACCCCCCAGAGATCACTGTCACACTGGATGCTCAGATCTCCCACAGGGCAGGCCATCTAAGCTGCTCCTACCCATTCTGGAACTGTGACTCCAAAGGTTAGGATGCTAAAGGATTTCTTGAAGATTTAGGCTGGACAGTCAAAACAGAGCAGTGTGAATACCTGTAAATTTTTGCATACCTCACAGCTAGGACAATTTTTCTCAACTCAGGCATTAAAAAATAGTGATAGGAAGGGTGAGAATGGTGAAAAAGGGTGGAGTGCAATCTTCTGAGAGGAGATATTTTTATAAGTGTCTTAAGATCCTCAAAGAAAAGCTGAATTCAGTGGCACAGAGAAAAGGACACATGGGAAGAGGAATAGCACACTCTTATCCGCCATGACCGTCACTGTGAGGTCTTCTGAGGGTAAATGTCATAATTCTGGGGTCTGGAAAGACTTCATTAACTAATGAAACTATGGGAGTCTGACCTCTAGTATCTGGAGACCTCAGTGTCCTCTGGTGCAGAAGAAGGGGCTGAACTAGGTAATATCTACGCATCATTTCAGTATTGGATCCGAATATGCCCAGAACAACAGTACATTAAGCATTCTTCCACTTGGAAATGAGGGAAATTAAGGAAGGGAATGATCCTCTAAAGATATCACCACCTCATTCAGATCTCTGGCTCAGTTTTTAATACGGCTTTTCAGGCCCACTCAGACAGAACAATATCCCTAGGCCAGTCTCACCGGAAGACTTCTTGGTAGTAGAAAGCTTAAGTTGACTAGAAGAACCCACTTCAAAATTGGGCTTTTTTCCTGTGATCTGCACAGAGAGCAGGCTGTCACTGTGGTAACCCAGGTGTTCTCGGACAGACTGAATCTCCTCGGGGCTCAAGAACTTGCGCTGCAGCTGAAATTCAAGATATCAGAGGATTAGGCCACGCTTTTTCTACCGTATGGTGGTGTACTATGTCCCCCTCACAGGTGTCAAACGCTCACGTCTGCAGTAAGCGCATGACAGCAGGAGATCGCAGACGTTGCCTCGTGCCACACGTTCGGTTTCTCACTGATCAGGACCCTGGAGTGTAACTTCTGTCTACGTGTTTATGTTGAGCCTGCCCCTTGGAGAGTTTTATCAAATATCTGTCTATTAGGTACAAGGCACTGTGCGAGGCATTGTGGAGATTGTAATGATTATGATTATCAAGATGAATCGGACATGCTGAAGAGGCTGTTGAATGGAATCGAAGCCTGTGGCGGGGGAGCATGCCCACAGTAAAGATGCTAGAAATGAAATACGCAGTAGAGAAAGAGAACCACGGGGGGAGGGAAATGCTTTCTATGTTCCTTGGGAAGAAGCAGCAGACAGGAAAGGTCGGGAAGAAGCTGGGGGTGCTACCTCTATGTCCGACAATTATGGAACCGCTACATAAACCACAGTCCATCTAGAGCACTGAACGCCGTTCCATAATTAGTAAGAAAGTGGGTCAATACACTAAGATGGATAATGTCAAAGACAGCTAAAGGTGGGGGAAAGAGCTAGTGACTGAACACTGTATACATACGACCTTATTTACATTAAAAAATGTGTATACACACACACAAAACACACTTGTAAATACATAAAAAGAAGTCCGAACAGCCACACCAAAAAATGTATTGGTGGCTCCCGCTGGGGAGGAAAGTGTAAGCAAGGCCTGAGATGTCACTTTATATTCTTCAGTCTTAACTGAATTTTTATGAACATCCCATATTTTGGAATAAAAGATGGAAGAACTTTAACTAAAGAGAAAAATAAGAAAGGGTAGGTGTGAAGAAACTGAGGCCCTAGGTCATGTACAGATCAATGGTATAACAGCTATTGTGGTATAACACTTCTCACACAAGAAAATTTCAGCATTGGAGAAGAATGGAGAACCATAAATACCTCTATTTAATGTTAATATTTCTAATGAATTGTCAGAAAAGGATTTCCCCCTCCAACCTATTCTAGCCTCCCACCCAAAAGCTGAGGAAAATACAGGCAACTGCCCTTCACTTAGGCCTAAGATTCGTGTCCACTAAGAGATGCCTCAGTGGTCACCACTAGTACTGAGACCAAAATATGTCCCAACCCACATGGGCCCAAGCTGAGTCTCTTCAGAGGAGATTGATTTCAGAGGTTTCGTCCTTCGAGGCATCTGGTTTCTCCCATGCAGAGCCCTTCTCAACTTGTTTCCTAGTTGAGTGACACTGATCACCTCACCTTCAGGGTTGTTATTTCTCCCAGATTCTCTCTGTATCGTCTGACAAAAGAGATACTGGGTTTAGTCACCCAAGGCTTAAATTCCCAGCAAAGAAGGTCGTCTACAAACATACCTCTTTTACTTCCACAAGACCAGAAAGAGTCAGGGCTGAACACAGCTTAGATGCCGTCTTCACTTTGCTATTGTTAACTGCTAAGAGGAAAACCCCAGTTAATAGCTTTATAGGCCAAAGCAGGAAAAATAATAAAGGCTCTCTCCTATTCAGGTCAGCAGGCATTAAAACAACAATAACCTATTCTGTTCAATATATATATATTTTAGTGATAATATTTTAATTGGACAACTCCTTTTGGTTGTTCAAAGTGCTCTTACTGCAGCCGCATGGCACAGGGAAACCGGCTCGGTTCTTTGTGGCTGTCTGGAGGGGTGGGATAGGGAGGGTGGGAGGGAGGGAGACAAAGAGGGAAGAGATATGGGAACATATATATATGTATAACTGACTCACTCTGTTATAAAGCAAAAACTAACACACCATTGTAAAGCAATTATACCCCAATAAAGATGTTAAAAAAAATAAAAAAAAAATAAAAAAAAATAAAAAAATAAAAAAGCGACACCCATCACTTTTGCTGGTCAGAAGTGGTTAGAGGGGAGTCCCTGGGTCCAGCCCACTCTCAAGGGGAGGGGATTCCACAAGGGCATAAGTCCCAAGGAGACAGCTGTTCCTGATCACTGGGAGCCATTTTAGAAGCACCTTTCACCTGGACTGTGTGACTGGATTATTTGACTGGAGTGTATATATATCCAGCCAAGCTGGAACCAAGAGTGTGAGGGGGAGAGTGTGAGTGGAGGCCTGGAGAATTAGGCAGTAGCCATGGAAGGTTTTTCAGCCCATGGAAGGTTTTTGGCTTGGGCTATTATAATAAAATACCATAGACCAAGTAGCTTGAACAACAGACATTTATCTCCCACCATTCTGGAGGCTGGGAAGTACAAGATCAGGTGCCAGAGGACTTAATTCCTGGTGAGGGCTCTCCTTCTGGTTTGCAGATGAGCACTTTTTCCTGTGCCCTCATATGGCTGAGAGAGAGAGAGAGAGAGAGAGAGAGAGAGAGAGGAAGCTCTCTGATGTCTCTTCTTATAAGGGTGCTAATCCTATTATGAGGGCCCCACCCTCATGACTTCATCTAAACCTCCCAAAGGCCCCATCTCCAAGAAACATTGTCTTGGGGGTTAGGGCTTCATACATGAATTTTGGAACCACAATTCAGTCCATAGTAGCAGGTGAGGTTCACGATTGGATATACAGTTTTGGGGAGATCAGTTGGGCTGCTTTAAGAGGTTTAGAGGAAAAAGACTGCAGGACAGGAATCAGTTAGGATAAAGAGAAGTGGCAAAGGAGACCAAGAAGGGGCATCCAGTGAAGTCAGGGGAAACATGGGTGAGGGTGGTGGCCTGAGGCCCAGGATAAAGAATTTCAAGGACGTGGAAGCACAGGTCTGGTCCATTGATCCCACTGTCCTAGGTCCAGCTTCCCTGGTAAAGGCATCCATGGCTAAAAACCCTGAAAAGCAACTGCTTAGCTCCAAACCCCTCATATATACCTGAGGAAACTGAGGCCCAGAGCAGTGATTTCTGTGAGGAACGAGACCATCTGGGGCTCGCGGGCCGAAGGTCACACTGAGTGCCATGATTTCCAGATTCTGTCCAGTGAGCAAATTTGCATTCTGCTTCCCCTCAGCATGTGATGGAGACCTCACGATTCCAGGTGTGAAAGAGGCTGAGACAGGCAGAAGCTGTGAGAAACGTCTCTGTGAGCCTTCCAGAATATGAACCCATGTGGTTCAGACATGTGGTTCAGACAGGGCCATAGGAGACCTGCTTCAGAGGGGTGTAAGGAGAAACGGAGCCCATCAGAAGGACCAGCTTTGCAGATATTAATTATCCTCCTTTTGGGGCTCCTGGCCACAAGTCCCTGTGCCCAGCCTGGATTAAAACCCCACGGTGCTGCAATCCTGGGCCGTCAAGGAAGAGATTGTCAACAATGCGAAACTGCTAATGAGGCAATCCTGATGGAAGGCGTGGGTCTCCTCCCTGGACGCCCTCCTGGGTCTTGGCTTTGAAATCCCATCCCATGGAGGTAGCCGGGAGGGCTGTAGCTCTGACTGTCTGGAAGCCCCCTCCCAACCAGGCTGGTGCTCCCTGGATGGGGCTCAGCACCTCCCCAGCCTCCTGCTTTTGGCCGCGCTGCTGAGCAGCTCACTTTCTTGGCGGGGGTTCGTCAGTTCCAGGCATCAGATCCCACCATGGGAACCTCGCTAGTTGGGGCCACCTCGCCAAGGTGCACAAGTGTTTACCACACGCAGGCGGGCAGGGAGCAGCAGCAGGGGGAACTGGACTCCTTTCTCCCCAGAAGGAACAGGAGTGGCTGTCATTCTGTGATGTCTGGGCCTGGCGGGATACGAAGGTGACACTTCAGGGACCCCTTCCCACACCCTGCTGCCCCACCCAGCCTTGCATGGGAGCTGCCAGATTGCTGCACATTAGTATGAGCTGCGGAAAAAAGGGGCCCCGAGCGAACGTCCTACCTTCAAGGAGCAATGGGCGGGTGTTTCCACAGAGTGTCTAAGCAGGGCTGGTCACTGACACAGGTCATGCCCTGACCCGGTACTCCAGGCGGCTGCCCTCTCAGCACCTGGGGCACCTGGGACAGAACAGAGGCAGAAACCAAGCAGTGTGGGGAGGCCCTAGTGACCCCCTCCTCATTACCTTCACGGCCAATCTCAAGTGTAGGACGAACGCTGAGGTGTGGCCCATGGCAAGGGGTCAGTGCAAACCCACGAGCCCATGTTTGCTGCCACTGAAAAGGGGCCTATGCTTTTTGCCTACCAAGCCCATTGGGCAAGAGACCTTTGGGTCAAGGGGCCAGCTGAGGAAACTGTCCAAAGTAGTTATCACGGCAAAGGACCATGGAAGGTTCTGGACCTTCTGAAAGCTGCCCCATAATATTCTCAGGTGATTCAGGGAGGAAAATGAAGCACATTACATTCAAGATCACATTTACTCAAGAACTCTGAGATAGGTACTACTGTTATCCTCATTTTGTGAAGACACTGAGGCATAGAGCCACTAAGGGAGATCCTCAAGGTCACGCTGACAGGAGGTGCAGAGCTGAGACTCAAGCCCAAGGCTGTCTGCTTGCCCGGTCAGTGCCCATCTTCCCTCTCCTGCCTCCCCTTGGACTCCAGGCTCCCAGTGGCCATGTGCCCCAGAACAGGTGCCCGTAGAGCTCTAGATCCTTCTCATCTATGCTGCCCTCCAGCCTCCTGTGCAAGGGGTTCCACAGTGAGAAAGAGGCAGTTCTGCTTCCTCATTCTGCTGGTTCCAATGATGGTGGCTTGAATTACAAACTACTTCAGTGATGCTGTGGAGCTGAACTGAGGCCTCTGAAACCTACGGCAGCCCTCTGGCTGGGATCCAGCCTCTCTTGAAGTACCTCTGTTCTTTTCCCTGGAATAACGGTTGGTCAGTCCAGAAAGTTCTGAAACTCTGGGTTTCAGAATCCCAAGGTACAGCCTGCAAAACATTAGTTTCCCTCTGCTGATTTACCACAGCCTCCAACATACACTCACACGCCTCACCTACCTTTTTATGCCTCTTGTTACCTTCATGACCTTGGGCAAGTGACTTCATCTCTCTTAACCTCAGTTTCCTCATCTGTAAAATGGGGATAATCACAGTACCTAATTCTCAGGGCTGTTGTGAGGGTTAATATGATGTGTCATTTTCATTTTCTTTCCTCTTTGCCCCAAATCAAGCCTGACTGTTACTATCATTCTCCATACGCTGTCATCCTTTAGCGGAGGGCATGAGAGTAGGGCAGGGAGCCTTAAACCATCATTCCAGAGCCTTCACACCACTCGGCCATATGCCAGCGCCCAGTATAGAAGTTGGGGGCATTCCTTGTTTTCCCAGCCCTGCATGTCTTTCTCCTCTCCCTTTTTTTCTGGTAATAGGCTTGAGATTTTTCTCTGGGGAGCCATGGGCTCCTGAGGCTCAGATAGACCTCACTTTGTTTGGGTTCTAATATTGGGCATGTGATCCAGCCTGCGCAACTAGAACACTCCACTCTCTAGCCAAGTGCTTGGTTCAGGGACGGTCACGTGATCCAGGCTGGGCCAATGAGAAACTTGGCTGGGATTTATGCAGCCTTTTTTCCTCTGCGGTTGCTAAACTGGTAGAACGTAAACTTGAAGAGGCTGACAGTGTCTTTTTTTTTTTTTTTTTGCGGTACGCGGGCCTCTCACTGCTGCGGCCC
>NW_006783088.1:5110460-5118880 GCF_000442215.2 Lipotes vexillifer | reverse complement strand
ACCCGTGTCCCCTCCATCGGCAGGCGGACTCTCAACCACTGCGCCACCAGGGAAGCCCTGCAGTGGATTTTTACTTATTTTCTCCTATATGAAAAAGACACTGAAACACACAGGTATTCTTGATGGTTGCACCCATTTTCACTGCAGGACATTCTCACTCGCTCAGGCCAATGCTATCTGCAAGTTTACTTTAATATTGTCAGACCTTAACCTGCTCTTTCCTTTAAATGGGTCTATAGACATGGCTCCTAGAAGAGCTGAGAGTGTCAGGGGAAGCAGCAGACGGTCCTCCAGGCTCCATGATGGGGCTTCTCTGTCCCACACACACTAGCCAGCTCCCTGCAAGTTGCAGGAGGTACGCGCTGCACAGTATCAGAAGGAAGAGGTCACAGGTGATGCATGGCTAAGCTACTGAGGGACTGGCACTTGAGGACCTGCCTTTCTCTGCAACACTGTAATTGGTGCATCTTCACAGATTTTCACGTGGCTTCTCCTTTTTTTCATGTTTCTTTCTCATTTTTAACATTTGAATGATCTGTCTTCGGTTTTTTTTTTTTCTTTCCATCTCCAAAATAATTCAGTAAAGAGCCTTCCTACTTTCTGGCACTGACAGGGCAGCAACAGCCCCTCCCTGCCCCCACCCTGCGTTCCCCGCCTCTACCTGCCCATCGTGGTCTCATCTGGCACAGAGGGAAGAGGAGCCCTGGCAGAGGGTAGAGGCAGCGGGGAGGAGCAAGGCCTAATGCTCAGAGAAGATGCCAGAACCAAGGAAGAGGCAGCATTCCTGGGATGTACGTCTCTCCTTATTTCCTCCCAAATCTTAAGTCAATCTAACCAGAACTTTGGGGGAAATTTCTCCCCAAGAATCCAAGAACTTGGGAGGCCTCTGAGAGATGAAACACTGTGGTGATTTCTAAAGCTTCCTACCTGCTGGTATTCATACCCTGTGTCATGCCCTCCCCTGAGTGTGGGCTACCCCCGGTGACTTACTGCTGAAGAATAGAATATGCAAGAAATGATGGGATGTCCCCTCCGTGACTGGGTTAGGAAAGACTGTGACTTCCATCTTACGGGTATTCTCTTGCTCTCTCTCCCCGGCTCACACTAACGAAGCCAGCCGCCATGTTGTAAGCTGCCCAGCAAGGAGAAACTGAACCCTGCCAACTACCACAGGAGCGAGCTTGGAAGGAGACCCTTCCCCAGATGAGCCTTGAGAATGACTGCGCCCTGGAGGACAGCTTGACTGCAGCCTATGAGAGACCCTGAGCCAGAGGACTCAGATTAACTTTGACGAATTCCTGACCCTCAGCAACTTTAAGATAGTAAGTGCTGTTGTTTTTTTTTTTTGTTTTTTTTTTTGTTTTTAGTGCTGTTGTTTTAAGCCGCTATGTTTTGGGGGGTCATATGTTATGCTGCAGTAGGTAGCATAACAAACCTTCTTCCCACGGGAGACCACGAAGGCCAGAGAGAAAGTAAGTCACCTAAGGTTGTAGAGATGGTGGTTGAGAGCAGAGCAAGTGCTATAATCCAGGTCTCTGTCCACTGCCCTTGCGGGGAGACTGGAAGTAACCCCACGCCATGAGTTTTGTCCACACTAGGATTGTCACCATGAATCCTAAGCCTCGGTTCTGTCATCTATAAAATGGGATGACTAGTAGCTAAGTAGAAAGATGGTAAATGCTGCATGTAAAGCACCTAGTACCTGGCGCATAGTAGGTGCTTTGTCTAGAGAATTCTTTCTAGAAGAGAAGCCTCGCCTGAAACCATCTTTCCAGAACCTTTTAGGAAATCAAAGCAGCTGGTCAGAGGGGAATCCTAACAGTTATACACGTTTTATCTTGGCTCGAACTACAAATGGGCCTCCATGTTGATGTGAGGCCAAGAGTTTTCTTGGCATATAGGTTTACTTATTGGAATCCTTTTCCTCTTTCTTGTATAAAGTACACCCATGATGCAGCATCTCCATTTCTTTAAAAAGAAGAGAGAACTTACAGATATTTGGAAATAATATGATGGCAGAGTCCTGGATTTTTATAATCCCCTACCTCCATCTTTTATAGTCATCTTCTTTATATCTAATTTGAAAGCCATGATTTAGGGGAACTCGCCCTTTTTTTGAATATTTCCAAAACGTTCAAATAAGCATTCATAGAAATATTAACATTATTTTGTTTTGTCCTTGTATTTCATGATTTTCCTCATATTAAGTTCAAGTCCATGATATCGAGCTTAAGGGATATACGCAGACCGGTGTGGTAACCACAGAACTGCCTCCTGGTAAGGCTGGAACTCAGTGATGGGGAGGAAATTCAGGGACACGTTAGTCACAGTCACTCACCTTCAGCATGCCACCCCCGTCACCCAGATGTTTACAAGAGCAGAGATAACACTGGTTCATCCCATGAACTGGGCAAGTGGAACTCTGTTAAGGAGAATCTACCAGGTTAATAACTTCCAACAAAGCAGAGCTGGGGTCGTGAGCTCTACTTTCCAGCCGAGAAACAGAGGGACTTGCCAGGTGCACACAGTTTATTCATCACAGAACTAGACCTGTATATATTTTTATCTTATATCTCTTTTTAATCTTTATAAAGATGGTTATAATGCTGCAATGTAACCTTTTTTGGAACTTACTCTTTTCACTTAATATTTGCCTTACTCTGGGCTGCTGTAACAAAATACCACAGACTGGGTAGCTTATAAACAACAGAAAATTGTTTCTCACAGCTCTCGAGGCTGGAAGTCCAAGATAAGAGTGCCAGCATGATCAGGTTCTCTTGAGAGCCCTCTTCCTGGTTGCAGACTGCTGACTTTTTGCTGTGTCCGTACACTGTGGAAGGGGTGAGCTAGCTCTTTTTATGAGGGCACTAATCACCTTCCAAAGGCCATGCCTCCTAATATCATCACCTTGGGCATTAGGTTTTCGACATATGAATTTGCGGGGGACACAAACATTCAGACCATGGCAATATTCTATTGTTAAGATTCATCCCTATTACTGTGTGTTGCCCTGGTTCACTTATTTTTTTAAAATTTAAACTTTTTATTTTGAAATAATTTTAGACTTACATACAAGGTACAAAAGTGTACAGAATTTCCATCTACCCTTCACCCAGCTTCCCCTGATAGTAACATCTTACGTAACCACAGAACATTTATCAAGACTAAGAAGTTAACATTGGTACAACAGTAGTAATGAAACTACAGACTTTATTCTGATCTCACCAGTTTTTCCTCTAATGCTTTTCTGTTCCATAATCTAATTTAGCACACAGCACTGCATTTAGTTGTCATGTCTCCTTAGTCTCCCATCTGTGATGGCTCCTCTCTGGTTCACTTATTTTGACAACTGTGTGATATTCCACTCTTTGAATTCACTGTGTTGGTTCATCCGTAGCTGAGCATTTGCGTTACTTATGAGGTTTTGCTCTCATGACCAGTGCTGCTGTGGAACCACTCATACGTATGTCCTGCCATACAGTGGCCAGAGTTTCTCTTGTGTGTATACCAGGAATTGAATATTCTGGATCATAGGTTTAAATGTTCAACTTTAGGAGATAATGCCAAACCTTTCCAGAATGAGTGTACCAGTCATAAGTCTACCGCTGTAAATATGAATGGTCTATGACCCCTTCCTTATTTGATATGGTCAGACTCGTTAATGTTTGCCAATTGCATGGGTCTAAGTGGGCTTGATTGGGGTCTAAGCGGGCTTGATTGCTCTCAGTTCTTTGAACACACCAGTGTCTTTGCCCCTCAGGACCTCAGGCATAAATGTCTCCCCACGGGCACAGCTGTCTCCCCATGGGCATGCCCCTCCTTTCCAGCTCTCCCTTCCTCTTGCTCTTCAGATCCCAGGGTGGGCTTCCTCCCCCACCCTCCCCCACCTTCATATTCCATCTTAGCATCTTGTCTCTTCTCTCTGACCACAGTGTCAGCTCCATGAGAGCTGTGATTGCATCACTCTTCCCCATTCACGCTCCCCAGCTGGGCACAGTGCCTGGGACTGAGTAGATGTTCAACATGTGTCTGTTAAATGAATGAATGAGTGGATGGAGCTTGTCTGTACAGGATGCTTCCTATTGGGAATCACCCTGGCCCCATAGCCAGTAAAAGTAAAAGCTTCATCTGGTTTCCAAACCCCAGCCTCCTGTTTTCACCAGCAATAATTTGCTGCAAACCCTGCCAGTAAAGGACAGACCATTTGGGATGCATAAAGCAAAATGGAATCATGTGCAAGATCTTTGGGGTGGGCTGTGCTGTGCATCCCGAGTCTGGGGGGCCACAAGTCAAGGCTGGAGGACAAGCTGGGTGGGTGAGAGAGAGGAGGTGAGGGAGAGGACAACTTTCTCCTTGTCCGCCACCTTTTCTTCAGTTTGAGAGATGTGAGGAGGTGGAGAGTGGGGGAAGGGCAGGCCACGCAGGTGGTCTAGGGATCCTCCGCTTTTCCAGTGGGAACTTCGCTGATGTTGGGTGGTCTCCTGGGCAGCCCCATGGAGGGGATGGGCTCCGACATGGTCTTCTCACGACTGTAGGGCTGCTGGGGCTTCAGGGAGAATTTACAGTGTGCCATCAGGGCTGCTTGCTGATCTCTTATTAAAAAATACTATTGTACTGTTGGTTCTCTCTGATTGTAAGTAAAATACATGCAGTTGTAGAAAAGAAAACAATAAAATCATTAAGGCCTTCCCATCACCCAGAGATCTCACTGGTTCCATGCTGCCATATTTCTTTCCTGTCTTTCCTACTCCTCCCTCGTTCACTTAGGAGAGCCTGGGGAATTGAGGGATTAAGAATATGGGTTTTGCAGACTGACAGCCATAATTCACATCCTGACTCTGCTTCTTGCTAGCTGCATGGTTTTGGCGAATTCCTTAACTCTTCTGTTTTCCAATCTGTAAAGGGGAGCATTAGCCCATCCATAGTGCCTGCCTGTTAGAACGGTTGTAAGGATGTCATGACCTATTACATATAAAGCACCTGGCCCATGGTAACTGCTGAATAAATGTTAGCCACTATTGTGTCAAACCCATTCAGTCATTCAGTTAACATTTATTGAGCATTTACTGTGTGCCAAGCACTGTCTGGGGAGCTAGGCGTACAGAGGTGAACAAAACAAGCATGTTGCCTTCCCTGGGGGAACTTACAGCCTCTTTGGGGTGAGGGTGGAGGCACACATGGTCCAAATAACATGCTACTGAATTTATAATCATGTGTTGCCAGGAGCCTTATAAATATAAAGGATAGGAGAAAGTTACATTTCAGCCAGACCTGAAAGACAATGAATAAGATGCAGTGCAGGGATGGGGGAGGGGTGCCAGGCAGAGCAGGGGTGGGGGAGGGGTGCCAGGCAGAAAGTGGAGGGACTCGGCTAGAAGGAGGTGTGGGTGTGTTGAGGTGCTGACAGCCGGCCTTTGTGGCTGAACGCAGCTGAGCAAGGGGACAGAGGAATGGTGTGAGATGGGGCTGGAAGGGCAGCCGGGTCAGAGTCTCTGGGGCCTCGTCAGTGTCCTTGAAGATTTTTAATGCAATTCCCATGCAGACTGAATATAACTTATAGGCAAATGTGTCTAGAAAGAGATCACACGTGTCCACCATTCTGTGCCCAGTTCTTCTTCCATTCAGCCTGGAGCCCAGCTTCTCTACAAAGGGCTTGTAGATATCATTTTGAAGGGCTGTGTAGTACTCCATCGTGTGGGTGCAGGTATAATGAGTCATGTCTCCATTGTTGGCGGTTTGGGCTGTTTCCATCTGGGGGCAGCCAGTGGTTGCTCTTCGTATGCTCCTGGCAGCTTTCCGTGGGGACACTCCTCCACTCTGACAATCCATCCAACCATGGCACAGGGGCCCCCTGTAGACAGGAGGGAAGGGGAGTGCAGAGCTACCTTTCTGCCCCTGCAGGTTTGGCCCAGGCTGGCCTCTGATGTCATGGAAAGTTGGCCGGCAGCTCCTGGCTCTCTCACCAACGCTGGCTGTACCAGGCTGGCATCTGCCCCTTGACAGCAGCTTGGAGCTCAAATGCTCCACCAGGACATCAGGGGCCAAGGCAGGGCCTTCTGGGACCTCGTTGCTCCATTCTCTCCCTTCTCACTTCACCCGTTTGTTCTGCAGACCCCCCCCAACCACCCCCCACCCCCCGCAGCCCTACCCCCATGGGATGAATGAGCTGGGGAGGTGTCTCTGGCCTGTTACTAATTATTTCCAGAAGTCCCTTGTGACCAGGCTGGTGGGGCTGGGACAGACACCAGCTCTTCTGCTGTCCTGCAGCTCATCATTCAGAAAGCACATCTTAGAGGAGGAATCAGGGAGCCGGGCACAGGTGTGAGGGGAGGGGAGGGTTTCTCTGGAGGGACAGGCCGCCGTTAGGGGGAGGTCCCAGAAGAAGTGATTGACGTGGGATGGGATCTGGTGCGGGCCAGTGGGAGGACGCTCACCAGAAGAAATGTATGGGGAGCTCACGTTTACCTTCTTTTTCCACTCCTAGGGCCATCCTGGGAATGTGGGAATAAGAAGGGCCCCTCTGGGCCTGACACAAACTAAGAGCTTGATAAAGGTTTGCATGAATGAAGGAACAGAACGACCCTTGGATTCAGAATCACAGAACGGCACACACAAATGACCCGTGGAGATCACCCAGTTCTGTGTTCTTAAGCTCTCTCGAGTCAGGCACTTTTAGGAGAATCTGATGACGTTTCTGGTCCTTTTCTCCAGTCCATACTCCTACCCACACACCCTCAAAGCTTCTAATATGATTTAGAGGAATTCCAACCCCCTAGAATCTTTCCGTGGACCCCTCATTGTCCAATTCTCTCTTTTGACAGAAGGTGAAAGAGATGCCTAGGGAGGATCAAGGACCAGCCCAAGTTCCCAGGAGGCGGTGGCCAGAATCTTGACCTTCCTTCTCACCCCAGTGCTGGGAATCCTGTACAACCGTGGTCCTGGGCCTGCCATTCATGTGCCGTGTGATCTTGTCAAGACACCTGAGCTCTCCGGACCTCAGTTTCCTCATCTGTAACTGGGGAGAAACAAGGCTCACGGCCCATGTCTGTGCTTGTACTAAGCAAGGGTGCTTGTTGAGTGCCCTGCCGCACGGCAGGTGGTAACCACACACTGGCTGGTCTAGCATTGCCCCATCACACAGGGGTCAGTAGAGCTTCAGTGAAGGGAAGTGTTTTTGCTTAAGGCCACAACATGGGAGGAGCATGGAGAGTCTTCCCTTGGCTCAAATATGAGTCCCACATGACACTGTGTCTGTCCCCTCGGGGCTGAGCACCTCCAAGCCATCAGAAAAGTTCTCACATTTAGGTTCAGTGTGTCAGAGGTAGGCTGTGTGGCCTGGGGCCTCCATCTTCTGATTTGCTGCATTGAATGGGCACTAGTTCATAGTTCCCTCCAGGATTAGAAGGCAAAAAATTTGTTTCTTTCCAAAAAAGACATTCTCTTACTCTCTGGCGGAGTCACTTGCCCCAGTCAGCTGGCCACAGAGATGGCAGAGAGATAGTGACTTGACAGTCCCTTTAGTTGGGGGTGGATGGGAGTGGGCAGAAGGGAGCATGGCCAAGGGTCTGCTGCAGCAAGTGACAAATAATCAGTGACCTTGAGTTTGGACTACCGTGTGAGAGAGTTCAGTGAGGGAGACCGTCGTCGTGATACGAGGTGGCCAGGCAAAGTTGTGGAGCTTCCCAGGGGAATATAAAGTGTCAGATAAAGTCTAGAATGTGGGACCCTATACCTCTCAACACGCGGGCTTCTGTCTTATAAATGGTCTCTTCTGTTCTGACTATAAGCTTTGTGATTTGTGTTCTACAAAGGCAGGATTTGTGTCTGAATTGCCCTTTAGACTCTGCACGGGGCCAGGCACATAGTAGGTGCTCAATAAATATTTGTGGAATAAAGGACCAAACTGGACTGCAGAAGTACAGACTCTGCTGACCCCAGCCCCAGCCTAACAGCCTTGTTAGCGAGATGACAGAGGCAGCTCCAAATACAGGGGGCACCCGCGGGTGTCTGTGCAGTCACCACCCACTCTCAAACCCCTTTGACATGCCCACTGGCATTTGGCACATGGAGGTATCTGCCAGGCCATAGAGTGCTTTTCCATGCACGAGGGCCCATGGAGGCCTCGGAGAGCTGGGCATTGTCCTGCCCAGAAAGCTTCCATTTCTTCCACTTCTAATGAAAGGGTCATTAATAACAATTAAAGGAAAGCTGGCTTCAAAGAGCTGTGGGTTTATGGGAAGAAACTTGGATGGAAGTCATTATTCTTTTTGCCCCATCTCGCCCCTCATTCTGTCTCCTCTGTCTTCCATTCAGCCCACGTTTGATCTCCTGCCTGTGCTTTCTTCTGCCAGCTCAGGGTCCAGGGGGAATGGGCTACTGTGTCCATGGCGGAAGGAATGGGGAAACCTTTTTTTTTTTTT
>NW_006783088.1:5093468-5110370 GCF_000442215.2 Lipotes vexillifer | reverse complement strand
TTTCTTTTTTTTTTAAGGTTCGCGGGCCTGTCAGTATTGCGGCCTCTCCCGTTGCAGAGCACAGGCTCCGGACGTGCAGGCTCAGCGGCCATGGCTCACAGGCCCAGCTGCCCTGCGACATGTGGGATCTTCCCAGACTGGGGCACGGACTCGTGTCCCCTGCAACGGCAGGCGGACTCCCAACCACTGCGCCACCAGGGAAGCCCTGGGGAAACCTTTTGAACTGGCCTCTTGTCCAGGAGGGCAGGGTGGACCATGAAGAGGTACTCAGCATCCTTGCTTCGGCAGCACAGCTCCCAGGTCCCAGGGGAATTCTTCAAGAGGTGCCTCTCCATAGCAGGTGAGAACACATGATGATAAAGCTGTGTCTTGAGGATGAGTTCTAGTCCTCACTTATCATTAGTTGAATGTGGCTATTGGGGAAGACCACAGGTCTTCCTGTGGTCGTGGACTACAGCCTCCTGGAGGAGGATGGGACCTCATGTGTAAGCCAGAAGTTGTGGGCCCTGCCTTGGAGAGAGAAAAAGAGGGAAATAGAGATAGAGGAGAGATAAAAACAGACAGAGATATAAAGAGAAAGACAGAGACAAATGGTTATACAGAGAGATAGTGAGTGAGAGAGAATGAGTCAGAGAGAGAGAGAAAAGGGTCGGGGGGAAATACCAGAGAAACAGAGGCAGAATAAGAGAAGAAGAAAAAGAAAGATAGTGGAGAGAAAGCCAGAAGGATGGAGAACCTAAGCGGGGTAGGAGTGGAGGCTGCCCAGGCAGCCTATCTGGGACTGGGCCGCATCTTCCTGTAACTGCAGTTCTGATCGCTCAAAGACAGTAGCTGAGAAGCAAACCCCAGCACACCCCAGAGAGCTGCCTGGGGTGAGGGCCTGGAAGGCAATGCAGAGATGCGAGGCCTCAGAAGGTGTTGGATGGGGAGAGAGAAACCTGCGGTTCTTTTGGTTAAACCAAAATTATGATTGTCCAGCTCAATTTCAGAAGTGAGCAGAGCCCTCAATGCAGGCCTCATGCTCTTTCTGTGTTTTATGGGAGCTGGAACATTGTGGGTGTTAAGCAAACATACTCTTTCAAGTTCAATCACGGAGGGAAGCTGGATGGGAGCTATTAAACAGAGCAGCTCTCACAGCTGGAAAAATAAATCCATGGGCTGAGGCATCATCCAGCAGCATGAGCTGGGCCCCTAATCCAAGATGGCAGAGGGAGCCCATCTGCTCTGCTGTAAAAGGGAGTCCTGGGGTGGCCCTGGAGCCCAGGTCTTCACTTGAAATCTCAAGGTCTCCGATGTGCAGAACTGCACAGGCTCTTGGAAATGGATAATAATAGCACTCCCTTCCAGAACATGACGAGGCCAGCCCCATCTAGTGCCTTACAAATATTCTTTGTAACCCTCAAAGTAACCCTATGAGGTATGTCCTGTTGCTTAACCTACTTGTTTACTACGACTTAACCTGTTCATTATGCGGTAGCCCCATTTTATAGGCAGAAAAACTGAGCCCTGCTATTTGTCCAAGACCACACCTGGCAAACGGTAAAGTCAAGACTTAAACCTCAGATCTCCTGCTTTCCTGGCCATTGCTGTCCAGGTGAGCACCATGAGATATCGCAGTTACCTCCAACAGGGAAAGCCCTGGCTGTGGTCACAGAGGCACCCCCATGAGTTGAGAATAAGGGGCAAGGGGCCAGCTGGAGGGACCACGTCTCCTTTCCAGGTGATGCAGACTTGCTCTTCTTTCTAGACCCTCTGTAAGTAACATGTACCCCAAGAAGCCCCTTTGGGGAGGTGCAGTGGGGGGATGGGCAGGTGGCAGGGTGGGAGATGGACAGCTACTGACTTGCTGGCTCAGCATCTTTTTATTTCCCCTTTTGCTGGTGACACCCTTTTCTTTTCCTCTGGGGGTTCTCTCCCCCTCTGTTCCATGTGATTCTAGCAGAGATTTCCATTCCCAAACTTTCCCCTGCCCTTCATAGTGGCTCGCATGTGACACTGTGTCTCTGTTAGGAATGCTTTCACCTGCGAGTAATAGAATGCACACCTAACAGGAACTTCAGCAATAAAGACATTTAATTATATCCCATAAGGAAAAAAATCTGGAAGTGGAAATTTCTAAGTTTGGTGTAACAGCTAAACAATATCATCAAAGACCAGATTTTTATCATTCTTCTGGTATTACTGTGCTGGAATTCTGTCTTTGAGCTTGTTGCCTTATGGTGGCAAGATGGCTGTAGTGACTTTTGCATCATGATTCCATTCAGAAGCAAGGACGCAAGAATCTTTCCTCTTGCTAACATGGCTTTTATCAGGGAGAGAAAAACTTTTCAAGAAGACACTAGCATACTTCCATATATGTGTGTGTGTGTGTGTGTGTGTATACATATGTATATATTTCAGGTTTTCTACCTGGACATCTCTCTCTCTCTCTTCATCTCTCTCTCTCTCTCTTTCTTTCTCTCTAAATTAAATTAAAGTTGCTCAGGTGAAAGTCTGAATTCTTTACTTTTGACATCATTATAGGTGAAAATATGGTGGCGTCTTGTGCCATGGTAGAAATGAATATTGGTGGAATTGAGTACAGAATGGAATGTTGTGAAGGTATGAGGATGAAAGGGCATTGCAACGGGTTGCTTTCCTTAGAGATCTGTTAAAATAGGATTCTACTGGGTTTCTATTCCTGCATAACAATTGACCACACACTTAGGAGCTTAAAAAACACACACACATTTATCATCTCATGTTTTCTGTGGGTCAGGAGTCCAGGCACAGCTTAGCTAACTCCTCTGCTCAGGCTTTAATCCAGATGTTGGCTGGGGTTGAAGTCTTATCAGAAGCTTGACTGGGGAAAGATCCACTTGCAAATGCACTCAGGATGTTGGCAGAATTCATCTCCTTGTGGTTGTAGGACTGAAGTGCCCATCTTCTTGCTGGCTGCCAGCTGGTGGTTGCTGGCAGCTTCTAGAAGGCACCACAGTTCCTTTACATGGCCCTTGCACAGCAACATAGCAATTTGCTTCTTCAAAGCAGCAAAGGCATCTCTTTCTGTAGTCCGCTAAGATGGAGTCTTTTATAAAGAATCGTAACCATGGAAGTGATATCCCATTGCCTTTGCCACATTCTGTTGGTTAGAACAGGTCCTTTCCCACACTCAAGGGGAGGGGATTACAAAAGGACACGACTCATGGGGGAGTCACTTTAGGGCATGTTTGCCACAAGGATTATTCCTGAAGTGCTTCTTGGTGGAGTTTTGCAGGAGCAGAGGGATAGCTTTCATGACTCTCAAGACACCCATGCGTGTCAAGAGTCCAACCAGCATGCCATTCAGACCTCATTGAGCTTGGTTCTAATGGCCATATGAATAAGGGGCTACAGTTCCCTGCCTGAATTCTGCAGACTTTCTCTGCAGTTTCAGAGGTTGGCTGGGACCAAGAGGATGACCACAAGTGTCTAAGGCCTAGGCAGTCTCCATAACAGGGCACCCAAGTGCATCCCCAGCCTTTTAAGCTGCTCACCAGACAACTGCTAAGTAGAAGGGGAGGAAGGCCTCGAAGAATTTTTTAATTCCCTCATTCTTTTGGCTGTCATTCTGCTGGATTTTCTGTCTCTGAGTCCTGCCTGCTTCTGCAGCTCTGCCCTCTCGTCCTGCAACACTGCCCCCACCGCCACTCTAACCCTCCCCTTAGCTTCTCCCTGCATTGTCCATCGGCCTGGTCTTGTCTGACTACCAGCTCCTGAGTCAGCTCATTCATTCATGGCTTCATTCATTACGCATTTACTAAACACTTATGGTGAGTCAGGCAAGGGCTATGTACAAGGAATACCTATCAGTGAACAAAATGGAGAAACAAAGTCCCTGCCTTCCTGGAGCAGTAGGCATGTGAGAAAATAAATGTGGGATAAATTGTCAAGTTCAGTGAAGAAGGTAAAGCAGGATAAGGGTTTTGAGAGCAAGGCTGCTGCTTTATATCACAGGGGGTCTGGGAGGCCTTTGATAAAACAGCAGCTGATTACAACTCTGTGGGTGTCTGGGGCAAGCGTTCCTGGGAGAGGAAACAGCATGTACAAAGGCCCTGAAGTGGAAGTGTGCCTGGTGCATTTGAGGAAGAGCAAGGATGCAGTGTGGCTGGAGCAGAGTGAAGAGAAACTGGTGAGGAAAGAGAGGGGAGAGGTTGGCAGAGCCTTCTAGCCGCCGAAGGGACTTTAGATCGTATCTACGTGATGGTAGAGTTCATCTCTGTATGAAATGCCATCCATCCTCTCCTGAGGACAAACCACCACGAGGAGATGTCATGTAGGATATCTACTACTTATTAGCTGTGTGGCCTTCAGCAAAGGACCTGAATTTTGAGTCCCAGTTCTTTTTTGATCTGAAAATTGGGGATGATGATGACGGTATTATATCAGAAAGATGCCGCTTGTTCAACAAACAGGTGTCGAGTTCCTCCTGAGTGTTAGGCCCCAGGCTGTGTGCTGAGAAAGACAGAGCTCGCTGAAGCTTGTGTTCTGCTTGGGGAAAGAGATCAAAAGTGCACAAGTAAACAATAACATAATTACAGATGGCAACACAGACTAAATGAGAAACAAACAGGCTGCTGCTGGAGTGTTAACAAGTGGGACTTACTTTGGCTAGGCTAGATGGCATCTCTGAGAAGGGGCCACTTAAGCCAAGTCTCAAAAAGAAAGAAATTCAGTAATTCAAAGTTGGTGTGGGGGGAAAGGAGAGTTTAGATAAGATATGTTTATAAAACCTCTTGCCTGGAAAGTCAATGGTGGCTGTGGTTTTTATAGGATTCAAGGTCAGGGAGGTGGTGAGTAAGGAAGGTTCAAGGTCAATGGTAGCAGATCACCACAGATCTGACAAGCCGGATTAAGGAAATGGAGCTTTAGCTTGAGATAAGGGGAAGCCTTCGATGGTTTCTATTATCAAATTGTTGCCCTTGCTGCTGTTGGGAGAGGGCTGGGTGCCCCGTGGAGAAAAGCAGTGATTTTTGTGGCCAGTGGTTGGATGGTCCCTGATTGCCTTTGTGTCCCTCTCATTCTCCTTCGGTCCTCTTCCCCTGCAAAGCCCTCAGAGTCCAGGAAGAGGTAGAATAACAGCAATTGTCTTGATACACTAGAGCAGCACTTTACAGTTTGTACAGGGCTTTCTCCCACTTGATCAGAACTGCTCTCTAAGGAGGAAGGGGGGGGCGGGGTAAGGCACTCTCTCGATTCCACAGCTGGGAGACTGAGTCCCAGAGAAGCTGAGGAATTAGCTAAGTACTCACAATTCAGGAGGGTTTGACCTCTTAGCCCAAGAGCCCAGGAAAACCTCTTCCCATTCCCTGTTTGTGTGTGTTGGGGGAGGGATGCATGAATGAGGGAGACTGCCCCAAAGGGGAGACACCCTTGTGGTTAACCAAGCCACATCAGGCACACCCCAGTGCCAAGCCACTTGCCCACCAGAAAAGCAGCCACCACCACCACCCGCCCCCCGCCCCCCACCAGTATGACAGGGACATTCCTCTCCCTGGGATTCTCCCGCCTCAAGACAGGAAACCAAGCGGGTTACGAGCTGACGAGACAAGAGACACGGGCTCGTTAACCCACTCCTCTCGGTCCCTTGGAAGTCTGTTTGTCAGTCTCTCTTTTCACATTTCTTTTTCACTTATCTCATGGCCATTAATCTGCTGCCTTTGCCAAGGTTCTCAGGCTCCTCTGTGACCTCCTGCCCTTACTCGGCATCCCTCCTGTCCTTCCCAGGAGCTTTAGTGGGACAGGAAGTTCATCCACTCACTCATTTATTTTTTCCTTTTTTCCATCCATCCATCCATCCATCATCCATCTATCCACTCATCCACCCATCGATCCACTCACCCATCCACTCACCCATCCATCTATCCATTCATCCACTCACCCATCCATCTATCCATTCATCCATCCATCCATCCATCCATCCATCCATCCATCCACTCACCCATCCACTCACCCATCCATCTATCCATTCATCCATCCATCCATCCATCCATCCATCCATCCATCCACTCACCCATCCACTCACCCATCCATCTATCCATTCATCCATCCATCCATCCATCCATCCATCCATCCATCCATCCATTCACTCACCATCCACTCACCCATCCATCTATCCATTCATCCATCCATCCATCCATCTTTACAGTCATTACTGTGCTCTAGGTGTTACAAGGATGGACAATGGATGGCCTGCCCTGACAGGCCCTGGTTGTTGTGCTATATCAGGCAGTATGAAGAGAAGAGAAAGCATGGGAAAGGGGTTGGTGGAGATGGTGATAATGATGATATGAGTCTGGGGACACTCTACCTTGGGCTCAGGCTCCCCAGGAGGTACTGGAATTGGAGACAGTCAAGGGGAGATGTCTACGGACCTTTCAGATTTGACGTGATGCTATGGGCTTCTCTCCTGAGCTGGCAACCTTGCCTGTCAGGGAGAGGAGTTACAGAAGCCCTGATGCCTTAGGAAATGGATAATATGCCTCCTAACCAGCTTTCTGTCTCAATAGCCCACCCCTCGCGTCCATCCACAGAGTGGTCCTTCTAAAGCATAAATCTGGCCACATCCTTCCCCTGCTCAACAACTTTCTGTGGCTCCCCAGTGCCTTTAGGATAAACTCCAAGCTTCTGTGCTTTGCCCCATGTTGTCTTTTGAGTCTCCTCCTACATTTTGTCTTTAGAACCCTATGTTCCAGCTTGTTACAATGGGTACTCATGCCTGCTCTCCTGCCACTTCACATGAAAGTGGTGTGCTGGTCAACCAGCTCTCTGGAAAAAATAAAATAAAAAGCCCTGATCTGTAGCACTTGCCAATTTCTGTGCTCCCACCATGGCCAATTTCAAGCTGCCAACCTGATACCACTGAAAGTAGAGTTGAGAAGAGATGACAAGAATGGGTTCTCAGAAGCCCTTGCCTTTTCTCCATCTGAGGCAGGACAGTGTCCAAAGTAAGGGTGCTGCATTCCCAGTTTCCCCCTTGGGTCTATGTGACTTTGGGCAAGCTACTTAAGCTCTCTAAGCCTCAGTTTTCCCTAATCTAAAATGGGGACAGGGATAATATCCCCTTCATACAATCATTATAAGAACAAGATGAGAGGATGCATCAAAGTGCTTAGCACAAGGCCTAACACACGGCAAGTGCTTAATAAACAGTGACCACCATCTCCACCTGTGAGATGCCTTCCCCATCCTTCATCCTCTGCTCAGAGCCACCTCCAACCCGGAGCCTTCTGTGATTTCCTCATTGAACGAAGTTCCTCATTTTATACACCAGAGCACACATTTTACACGCCATTGCTCACATCTTTCTTTATCACTCAGGCCATTTTACCTTGTAACAGGATTAGAGGGTCTGTAGCCCCACTGCTGTCTTGTGCCTGATTCCTCAGTGTTCTGCAGAGCCTGGCACACCAATCCATCTTTAAGGAATACTGGTGAGTTTGTGCATGAAGCACGTACATGAAGCGTGTGCTGGCGGGCTGGGGGGATGGGAGGCACTGACATGGAGGGAAGTGTGTGCCTTGGTAAGAGGTAGCAGGACGGGGGCCTAGTCACTTATGTTGGATGGACTAGTGTGTGTACGTGACAAGCAAGGACATCTGGCCAGCTGTGCACACCTGGAGACCCAGGCGGCCCTCATTCCTCAAAGCTGAGAAGATCACAGCCATCCCAGCTCGGCGGAAGGAGCCGGCTCTCAGGGATGGGCTTGCCTGTGACAGTGAAGCTGACGGGCTGGTTATTAGAGAGAAGCCAGCACAGGGCCGAGACCCAATGGAAAAATAAATCCACATTGTGCCAGACAAGCCTGGTTCCAGGCTGGGTGAGTTAATAAAGTGGCTCCGAGACTGGGGAGGAATTTCCTCATTTCTCGTAAAGACTTAATCAGTGTTAGTCACTTCAAGTGATTACGAGGGCTTAAAACAGCCACCAGCAGCGAGCCTGAAGGAGGGGTCTGAGGCTGCTTTGTTTTGTTCCTGTGGGGAGCTCACGGAGGGCGGAGACGGGTCTGGCTGGCTGGCGTGTCCCCAGGCCTGGGATAAGCCTCCTCTGGGATAAGCCACTGACTGGCCGAGGGGGCCCGCTCAGCTCGACTCCGATCCTGGGGCCACCACTGTCTCTCCAACACCTCTTCCTACTTGTCTGATTTTTATCTGTTTTTCTCACTAGAATATCAATGTTCTGTTCACTGCTGTATTTCCAGTGCTTTGAGCAGTGCTTGGCCGGTGGTAGGAGCTCAATGGAGAGACAGATGAGATGGGAAACCATCTTCTAAAGACGCCACTAGGGTTCTCAGAAGGTCACCGGTATCACCATCCCCATGGGCCTACCCTTCAGACCCGGCTCCTCATAGCGGCCTGAGACCTGCTTCCAACAAACGTCTTTGTTCCACAAATTCCTCCCTGGCATCCCCCGACCCCTGCTAACATCCTGATAAAACTTCCTCTCAGGGAAGGATCCCAGAGCAGTCATTGACACTGTAGTATGAATTTCAGGCAGTGTGTCACCTTGCGAGGTTATTTGTGGAAGTCTCCATTCTCACCAGGAAAAGATAAACAGCCTCTGTAAATTCAACTTGAGCATCAGAGGGAAAGGGGGGGGGGTTTAGTCCCAGCGCTCCCCGAGGGAGGTGTAACTATTAAGAAAACGGGTTTTGGAGTCCAACTGCCTTGGTTCAAATCCTAATTTTGCCCCTTCCTAGCTTTCTGACCTTGGTTTTCTCTTTTGAAAAAGGGGCTGATAAGATAGGATTTGTCTCACTGAGGTATTGTGACGAGCAGAGGATGGGACACAGGTGGGTAGTGGTTACCTAGCAAATGCGAGCCATTGGGATTCTTGGCTGTGGGACCGTGGGCATGTTCCTTGCCCTCTCTGAACCTCAAGAGGTGCATGCTAAAGTGGTTCAGAGCACAGACTGTGGATTGTCACTGGCCTGAGTTCCTTCCCTATACCTACCATTTTTGGCTGTGTGATCCTGGGCAAAGACCAACCTTCTCTGATCCCTGTTTTCTGATCTATACAATGAGGGGAGTTAATCCACGTCGTCAAGAACACTATGCGGGTAAGGTCTTAGCACCTGGTGCCCAGTCTACATGGGTCAAGTTGATCAGTTTCCTACATCTGAGTGGAGAGTGTGACCCAGCTTTGCCTCTGAGGCCCTTCTGCCTCCACCTGTCACTGTCACTCAGGCCAAGGCTGAGTGAGAAGCAAACCCTTTGCCTAAGGAACACACTCACCTGCCCAGTGCCCCCATTCCCTCACAAAGTCTCCTCTTCCTGGATCCCAGCCGGATCTTCGCCGATGAGTCTGTGTGTGTGTGTGAAGTGGAGGGGGGCTGCTGGAGAAATTTAGGGAGGTCCTGCCTGGGAAAATGGGGATGGGGCTGCTGGGAGAACCCACCACCAGCACATTCAGCCCTTGGGGCAGAAACCCTGCACCTGGGATCACCGCCAAACTTTACTGGTGAGGCCCCCAGTCCCCTCACATAATTCTGCCGCACTGACTTTCCAAATCCATCTACTGATCTCACTCCTTGCTGCTTCATGGCCTTTGCAAGTACAGTTCCCTCTGCCTGGAACCCCCCTCCTTCTGTTTAGCTGGCCCTTGTGTACTCACCTTTCAGGTCCCCTCTTAAATGTCACTTCCTCACAGATGGCATCCCTGACCACTCAGGCACCTCGGGGCCCCTCTGTTAGACACGGCCACCATGCCCTCTATGACATGGTCATGGCCTTCATAACACAAACTCTCATCAGTCAGTCAGTTCATCAACTGTGTAATGGTCATCCACACTAGACCCTGAGCTCCAGAAGAGTAGGGACCCGGGTCTGTCTTGTTCACCTGGTTGATATCTGGAAAGTATTCATTAAATAGATACAGGGACTGCCCACATTATGATCTACTAGATCTGCTTTTGTTACTGAGTAAGGCTGTTTGTAATGAACACGTTACATGTATTCATTCAACAAACATTGGTTGAACACCTACTGTATATCAGGAATGTGGAATTCTTGTTCCTGACCCTCAGAGAGGGTTGGGAGTCCAGGGATCCAGACTGACCTAGAGAGGGACAGTTGGAAAAGCACAGCACTGGAGAAATGTTCTAGGTGCTATGGGATCACAGTGGAAGGGGTCACAATGTGGTATGGAGGAGGAGTTAGGTGGGGATGAAGTGAAGACTGGGGAGGCTTCACAGGGCAGGCAACTCAGAATTGGGTCTTTATGGACGCTTAGGCATTCCAGGCATGTGTATGGCATGTGCAAAGACCCCAAGGCACCCCCAGAGCAAGGTGTGTTGGGCTCAGTGGTTGATGAGAAGAGGCAGGAGAATGTGCAGCACTGGAGTTTGGGCTTCATCCTCTAGGCCAGTGGTTCTCAGGTGGGGCAATGTTGTCCTCTTCCTGCCTGTCCTGGGGGCTTTTGGGAATGTCCGGAGGCATTTTTGATTTTCATAACTGGGTGGGGAGAGAGTGGGGAGAGTACTACCGGCATCTAGTAGATAAAGTCAAAAGATGCTGCTGAACACCCTCGAGGGCACAGGAAAGCCCCCTTAGTGAAGCCTTATCCAGCCCCAAATGTCAATACTTCCAAGGCTGAGAAACCTGCTCCAGATGGGGTTCTGTTAGTGTGACGTACAGAAGTCTCGAAAATTGTTATTTTCAGAGGACGTAGTAGTGACTAGAGTCTCTATTTACAAGATAAACCTCTACCTTTCTGTTCCAACAATACAGACCTCAACCTAACCTGGGCACCAAGGTGATGGCAACTGGCCTGAGTGGGGGGCGCTGTGTCTATGAGAATTCCAGGGGCCTTCAAGGCCTTCAACATGACACCCAAGGGGCCCGGCTGGCCACGATTAACCCTTTCCTCATGTCAGCAGGTGGCTCCTGCCAAGTCCTTTCTGCTGCCTGCTTTCTGGCTGGGCAGGGGGCCAGGAGAGGACGCTCATGTGGTCAGGACGGCTCCACCCCAGGGGGTAAGATGCAGGGCTCGGAAGCCAGACTGTATAGGTTCGAATCCCAGTTCAGCCCTTCCTGCCTGTTTGAGCTTTGGCAAAGTTCTTAAGCTCCCTGTGCCTCAGTTTCCCCCGCTAGGACCCACGCCTCGCTGGCTGGGCTGTTTTAAAATGAAATGAGATGATGAGATTGTTGATTAAGATCCTGGCTATGGTGTCCAAGTGACCTGGGTGTGAGTCCCAGCTCTCCCACTCACTGTGTGACTTTAGGAAAAATTGCTTAAGTTTCTGAACCTTTCTGGTTTCTTCGTTTGTAAATCGGGAGACATCGAAGTACCTTCCTCAGCGTGTTGTTCTGAGACTTAAAGATTAACTGTGACAGCGCACCTAAAAGAGCCCAAGCCAGCGCCGGGCTCCTGATGAGTGCTTAGCCTGCGCTACTTGAATGCTCCCAGGTCCTAGCACAGAGCCTGGCACATAGGAAGTGCCCTGGGTGTTAATTCCTTCCTTCCTTGCCCCGGTCAGGCGCAGCCCCTGTGGAGGTCTTGGTCCCTGCTGGGACCTTTCTGCTTGTGCAGCCTACCTTCTGCCCCAGCCTCTACCCAGGTTTCTGGTACAGGGCGGCCACCCTGGGTCAGGGCAGGGCCTGGAGCAAGGCGGGTCTTCAGCTCTCAATTTCTGCCGCTCCCCCTTCCCTCCTTTGGCCCATTCCATCACGATTAGCTTCCTGGCCACCCCAGCTCTTCCTCTTCCCCTTTGAAATCCCTGCCGCTGTCCCGGGTCCCTTTAGACATTGCACAAAGGCGTCTTGGATTCCAGCGTCAGCCCCAGAGGCCAGCTCAGTAATTCAATTATGGTGAGGAGGCTTTCTCCTTTCCTTCCCCCCTCTTCCCCTGCCTTCCTTTCTTCTTTTCTTTTTTAGATCAAAAATAAAAAGACAGACATTGTGACCCTCAGAAGACGCCGGGGCTGAAAATTCCCTTCTCGGCTCCAGGCCCCTCAGATGAAATACCAAGAATGTTCTCCCCTTGGAACACGCGTGCGCGGCATTTGATGTGTGTTCTTTGTTCGGGGCTTCCTTCTGGTGCCTCTCACCCAATGCTGGGGACCCATATAATTTTCTGACCAGAGAAACGACGGCGGTCCCCTTCATCTGCCCAGCCCAGACTTGGACAGCCGTCGGCTGGACCCAGGAAGAGAGGCTGTCTCCTATAAGGCCTTGCTCATTTCTGAGCTTGGCGTGTATTTTTTGCTGCCTTCACACATGTGGAATGTGTGGATGGGGTCATTGCCTGGAAGAGAGCAGGCGGAGGGATGGGGGACAGGGCAGTGGTCTGGGGGCTGAGCCTGGGACCCCGTCCTGGCTCTGGCTACTCTGTGTAGTGTGACAGAGGCAGGTCTGGCTCTTGCTGAGCCTTGCTTGCCCGTGGACGTCAGTTCTGTCTGCAGTTCAGTAGATGTGGGCTTAGAGTGCACCAGGTTCCCAGCTCTGTGCTGGGGTCTGTGGGCAAAAACCCAAAAAGCCCTTGTCCTGGACCTCCATGAATTTGGAGAAGACGGTTTTGGAAGCCCTTTCTGGCTCTGATGTGCTAGAAACAGCCAAGACAGGCTCAAAATAGACACTCGAGCTGATTTAGCCAGGGGCTCACAGGAAACCAGGTGGCAGGGATAGAAGATTTTCTGTTGCTTTTCTAAGTGAATTTTCAGGAACAAACAGAGTCTTAGAGGCCAAATGACTCTGAGTATTCAGTTGTTCCAATTCCTCTCCAACACAGGAAGTCCCTCAAAAATTTGGAGACTGAATACTCTTCTCATCTTGCCCGGGAGCAACTGCCGCCCCTAGGGGGCAGCACAGAGCACAGTGGGAGAGCTTGGCCCCTCTGTAAACCCCCCTCACTCATTCTACTTCTGCCTGCAAAGGGCCTCACAGACAGAGCCCAATCGCTGGAAAGATGGTGATCATGTTTCTATAAGCCCTCCTTTTCCAGTCTCAGCTACCCTGATTCCTGCGCTCGGGGCCCCCAAGGGGGCCAAGAATGACCAGAAGAGGAAAATGACAGGCAGGTTAGAGTGACACTGGTGAGCAGGAGTGAATCCATGGGATATCTTAAAAATGCAAGAGAATGTTGGTGGCCCAGACTGGAACACCTCAATGGAAGTCGTTCACCGGGGATGGCAGAAAAGAAAGGCTGTTTCCAAGGGGCAAGGAGGTCCAGAGGGTGAGGGTGCTTTGCCTTTTCCTGCCTCTGAGCTTTTGCTGAGGCTCTTCCCTTCCTCCTCCCCCGCAGCTCTGCACACTCACACCTTTCCCATCTGTCACTGCCCTGTTCAAATGGTACCTCCTCCATGAAGCCTTCCTACATCTCCCAGCTGGAAGTTGCCTTTTCCTCCTTCAAACTCTCATTGCATTTTGCCTGGACTGCTCAAGAGACATTTAAGACGTCCTTCTCTGTGTTCTGTATATGTGCGTACAGGAACACTGGGTTGCAAATTACTGGGATGGTGTTGATTGTGTCTTATTCACTTCTGAATCCTCCAGAGCTATGAGCACAGGGCTTAACTGCTGTTTATGGAATGAATCAGTGAGAGACCTATAACAACAGCCAGTCTCGGTGATAGGTGCTTTAGGTGCAACATTGCATTTCATCCTCACACCACCTTAAAAGCTGCAGACTGTTGTTTAATCACTTTGCAGGGGAGGAAACCAAAGCTCAGAGAGGTTCTATAATTTTTCCAAGGTTGCAAAACTCATTTATTGTAGAGCTTCATCTGCTCTTTTACCCTAGAGCAGCCTGCTCATTATATGTGGCCCAGGCAGTGTTTTTTTTTTATGCTTGGTACCCACTCCATTGGGGATGACTTAAAACATTTTAAACCTTATTATATATTTACATTAATGTGTAGCAGTAAAAATATAATCAGCACTAAACCTGTTATTTTATAAATGCTATTGCATGAAATGAAGCCAAAAGAGGTAAGTGATTTTTAAAAATTCAGAGGATTATTTTGTGGGGGATGAACTTTAAATACTAAACTTTAAATACTAAAATTAAATACTAAATGGTATACATGATAAAAACTGTGAATGTAGTTTAGAGATGACTGGAGTTTGTGAAACATTGTTGTAAGTGAATCCATGGTCTACCGAGGTTTTCTTAAAAACTTCAAAAAATTATGAGGAAGAGTAATTACATATTAACTGGAGAAAAATTTGACAATTGAGATAAGCCAGGAAAGAAAAGTTAAAATCCTCCTTCACCCCACAGGGAGGTACTGTGTACAGTGGGTGTGTTAGCCTGGCAGGGCCCAAGCTGAACCTGGGCCCAAAGCTAGAATTTCCCTGGTGAACGTTCCTTGAAGCTACACTTAGAACCTGGCCTCAGGCTGATGCTGAGACCTTTGAGTCCATGGTACCAGCCTGCCCAGTGGTTGGGGGATGCCAGGTTCAATGCTACAGACAATGCGGTCATGATCCCATTTCCCCATCCCCTGCCCCAGGTGTTCAGTGTAGACCCCAGAAGCTGGTGCAAGCTCCTTCCTTTGCCCCTGCTTGATGAGGCCACCTTCAACTTTTGTCGGCACTTGTACGTGAGTTTTTTTTATCAATACATGTATACCATCCTCGTCCGAGCCCCTGAAGCTCTCAGAGGGTCTGAGCTTTGCAGTGCTTTGCATACAGCTTGGCACTCAGTGGATTCTGAGTAAAGAAAAGTTTTGTGTCAGTGCAATCCTGTCTGGAGACCAGACCAGATTATTCCTGAAACCCAATGGGACCTAAAGAAAAAAAACTTGAAAAGTCTTTACTCTCTTCCCCTGAGACAAATTCTCTCTCTTTTTCATTGTGGTCTTCTTGGCTTCTACTTTTCCTAAAAAGTAAGCACTGGATATCTGTCTGTCTATCTATCTATCTATCTATCTATCTATCTATCTATCTATCTGTCTGTCTAGACTCACAAGGAAGATGGCATTGCTCCTTTGGGACACCTGAGTGATGAGGGCAAACAATGTAATTTATTACAATGAACAGCTATCATGTTTCTGACCCAAGTTAGTGCTTCTTCCAATCTATCTCATTCAGTCTTCACACATGTGCTGAGATGTCTGGTATGATTATTCTTCCTTCTACAGAAAGGAAATTGACTCTCAGAGAGGATCAAGACTTGTCCAAGAGGATTGTGTGGATCGTGAGTGAGGTTCACCAGATATTTTTAGTTGAGCTCCGTGGCACGTGGTAGGACTGTACTTGCTTTGGAATTTGCTTTAGCCAATGAAATGTGAGTGCCTCATCCTCTCCCATTGCCCAGGCAAGTGGTGGCATTTCAGGTGGTGGTGACTCCATCAGTCTTGGCTCTGGAGGGGGGATATCAGGGAGCAGAACCTCCCACCAGCTTGGAGTGGACTTGTAGCGTGAGCAAGAGATGGGCCTCGTTGTAAGCCCCTGAGTCTCGGGGATGTTTGTTACTGCAGCATAGCCCAGCAGCCCTTCCTGAAGCAAACAGTTCCAAAGCCAATGAGTTGGCAGAGCTGGAATCTCGATCTCAGTCTGTGTGACTCTAAAGCTATTGCTTTTCCTACTATCCCCATAGTTCCCGCCACCATGTTTTGAGGGCTGTCTGATGGTGAGATCTCAGAACTTCTGACATACTGATAATGTACACGTGGGAAAAGTCACCTCCCTTGCGAGCTCTAAGTTTTCCTGATTTCAGATGAGTCTGCTGCAAGCTCATTTTAGTAGGGAGGGTTAAGTGAGTGATAGGCAGTATAAAAATAACAATAATAAAGGAAGACAACTAAAGTGGGTGCTTACTACACATCATCTATTGTGCTGAGCGCTTTATGCCTTTACAACCACCCTCAGCAGTAGGGACTATTATTTTCACATTTCACAGATGAAGAAAACTTGAGATTTAGAGGGGTTAAGTAACTTGTCCAAGTTGATACATCCCTGTAGCATGGGATGGCTTCCTAGCGGTCAAGGCAAAAATGGAAAGCAGTGGGTTACACACTTTTCATTATTGGTTGAAAGAAAGCATGTTGGCATTTAGCACCAAGGAAAAATCTGACTTCCCCCAAGAAAATGAAGGTTTTTCTATGGATCATTTATAAGGCACACTGTGCAGTGCATGACTTTTTATAAAACATTTTATTGTGAAATAACTTCAAAGTTATAGAAAATTTGCAAGAATAGAAGAAAGAACCCCCATATGCCCTTCACTCAGATTCACCCTTGTTAACATCTGCCTCATTTGCTTTATCGGTCTTTCTCTCTACACATATGACTATTCGTTTTCCAAACCATTCGAGAATAAATTGCAGACATCATTCCTCACCCAGATTCCAATCCAGACTCACACATTACATTTAGTTGTAATGTCTCTCCGGACCCCAATCTGAGTAGTTCCTTGGCCTTTCATTGACATTTTCCTAGAGCAGATCATTTATTTGTAGAGTCCCCCTCAATATAGGTTTGCCTGGTGTTTCTTTACATGTCGATTTGAGCTGCACACGTTTGACAGGAATATCACTGAAGTGATGTTGTGTCCTTCTCACTACATCATATCAGGAGGCACATGATACCTGTGTGTCCCATTGCTGTGGATGGTGAATTTATCTTCTTGAATTAGGGCATACCTGCCAACTTTCTTCCACGTCAAGTTACTATTTTTCTTTTTTGTAATAAGTAAGTGATTGTGGAAGGATACTTTGAGAGTATGCAAATATCCTATTAATCCTCAAACTTTCACATACTAGTTTTAGCATCAACAGATGTAACAACTCCTTGACTACTAACTTGTCCCAAGAGTGGAGAGAGGAAGACTTTGGAAAACTGGGAGTCATTTCAAGTATCTGAGGGTAAGGAAAGCCTGCTACTCTTTGTTGGAATAAGTGACAGAAGGAAGGAGAGGTTCATGTCTAGAGAGCCAAACCGCTCT
>NW_006783088.1:5087905-5093433 GCF_000442215.2 Lipotes vexillifer | reverse complement strand
CGCTCTTGTATTAATCTGCAAGGGCTGCTGTAACAAGATACCACAGACTGGGGCTCAAACAACATAAATTAATTTTCTCAGAGTTCTGGAGGCTGGAAGTCCAAGATCAAGGAGACCTCTCTCCTTGGCTTGTAGGTGGCCGTCTTCTTGCTGTGTCCTCACGTGGCCTTTCCTCTGTGTGCACGCATCTCTTCTTCATCTTATAAGGACATCAGTCACATTGAATTAGGGACCCACCTTTTGACTTAATTTAACCTTAATTACCTTTTTAAAGGGCCTAGCTCTAAATACAGTCACACTGGGGGCTAGGGCTTCAACGTATGAATTGTTGTGGTGGCGAGGCGCACAATTCAGACCATAGCACTTGGATAGGGGAAAAAATCAGGAGGACTCAAGAATGAGCTAGTGGTGTGCAATTTCCTCTCCACCACCTCTTCCCCAGGCACTCAGTGGGCTTGTTTATAACTGCCATGTGTGAGCAGTCCCCAGCAGGGCAGACCTTCACGTTCCTTTCTCCAGATGATATATCCAACCCACTGGCAACCCCATAGTGTACAGACCCCTCCTGTCACCTAATGCTGTTTACCTGAAGGTTCTTCCATATCATTCTAGATTCAAGAATGGTTATGATCAAAGGAATTCCAAGGTACCCCATGAGGTATCTCCCAAGCAAGTGATGCCTTGATCTAGGGTCTGTGCCACACTTTGCTCCCTAGCCTGCTTGCACAAATGTGTCCAGCAGAGCCAACTGATAACTATAGCAATATTAAACCTATAGGAACCAATCCCTTAGATCTCAGAATGTTTCGTTCTTAAATCTGGCCCTTAGTTCTCCGCACACTTTGTCTATACCTTCTTGGCCAGAATGGTTCCATCTATAAAGAGGGTCTCCTCAGATCCAGCCACAAAGTCTTTTCTCTTTGTCAGAAAGACTCCCTTTCTCCAAGCTCTACTATCGGAGAGCTCCTTAATGAAGTGTGGTGTGGAGGGTCCTCCCCATCCTCTTAGCTCCTTGAGTCTAAAGGGCTCCCCAGTCCCTCAGTCCTGCTGTTTTAGGGCTTAGCTTTCTTTCCCATGGCATCAGCTGCAGCCACCTCCGGCCACTTCCCCTGCTTCCAAGTTCTGTTGTTCCTGCCTATAGTCCTTCACTGAGTCTGACGCAGGAGGCCTGAAGACCACTTGGAAGCGGTCCCAAGTTCTCTCTCCCTCCCAGACCCTCCAGGGGGGTGCCAAGTGGGAGGAGGTGGGGCTCAATTCTCCGCCTTCCTGCAACTCAGCAAACAGCAATTTATGAGTTTCAATCCACATGAAGGGGCCCCCATCTAAGTCTCTCTGGATTCATTTGGAATGTTGAATTAATTTGGAAAACAAGGGGAAAAAAACCTTGGTTTCAGCCCAGCAAGGGATCATGACATTTTACCAAGTCCTGTCACCCCTTTAAATTTTCTTCATCTGCTACTTGAGTACCTCCTTCCAGACCGACCACAGGTAAAGTGAGGATGGTAGCAAAATTCTGTGCTGTTGTGAGAGTCATAATTCACCCAAGAGAGGGTGCACACTGAGGAGTTCGGGCTGTCATACATCTCTGCAGAGACCAAGTGAGGCTTAAGGGAAAGGAATCTCTAATGGGGGTTTTCCCCGTGTCAGGGAAGCATGATCCTTGAACTTTGAGGCCAAAAGACCTAGATTCAAATTTTGCCTCTGCAGGAAATACATTTCTTGATCGTTGCCTTTCCAAACAGCTAGGGGGAGGACAACAGAAGCCCCCCTCCCACTGCCACAAAACTCATCCTGTATCAGTACGTTTCTCTCCTCCAACGCTCTCACCTGAGTTCACTGTAATCTCGCTCCTTTCCTGGTGCAGTTGCCACTGGTCACCCCCCTTCCACTTTCTCCATCCTCAAATCCATTCTCCATGCGGCAGCCAGAATGATCGTTCTAAGATATAAATCAGATCCCGTCTTTGCTCGGCTAAGCCTTCCATTGCTTGTCGTCTCACCTGCATACAGCTCAAACTCCTCACTGGATCTACCAGGTAATGAAACCTGGCCCCTGTCCTCCCCTCCACGCCACCGCCTCTCCCTTTTCCCCCACTCCACGTTCTCACTGCCCCTCCAATCTCCAGGCTCCTTTGCCACATGCTGTTCCCTCTGCACGGAACCTTCTTACCCCTTCACCTGTCTGGTTCCTTCCGGTCATCCAGGTGCCAACTCAAATGCCCCTCTCCGGAGAGGCCCGCACTGAACCATCAATTTAAAGGGATGCTGCTAACCCCAGCCTGTTCTATTTTCGTGGTTATTTACCCATTGAAACCCTCCTCTCCATTTTGTCGCTGTTGCTTTGTTTGTAGACTGCCTTATTCACCGAGAGGTCAGGCCCGTGAGCACAGGAACCCTTTCGGTCTTGTATCCCCAGTGGCTGGAAAGGTGCCTGGTCCATGGTAGTTGTTCAGCAAATGTTTGTTCAATGAATGAATGATCAGAAGGGGGCGGGGCAGGCAATGAGACCTCATCATCATCATCTGTTGCTTCATCTAGAACATGGGGATAATAGTATCTTGCTCATTAGGTTGTTTGAGGATTAGATTCATAGAATAAAGTGCTTAGAATAGTGCCTAGCGCATAGCAAGCACTCAGTAAGTGATAACTGCTAATATTGTTATTTTAATATTATCACGATTAGTGTTACTGATGTATTTCCTAACTCTCTGAAGATTTAGTGTCTCACAGGGTACCACAATATCCAGGGGTGCTTTCCTCTCCGAGGGATGTCCTCGAGTGCCCCCATGGTGGTGGGAGGCCCCACTTCATCCCCTGCCCTTCAGGAGGCCCTGTAGAGAGTTGAAAAAATTGTGAGCTGTAGTCAAGTGCGGCCAAGTAGAGGTCCCAGCTCTGCCGTTTAATTACCATGTGCTTTTTGAACAACAAATGAGACCTCTCTGAGCCTCAGTCTCTTCAAAAAGGAGATACTAGGAATTCCCCATTGTTGGAAGGGTTAATGACATGAGCAGGTCCTCAGTAAAGTTCTGTCCCCATAGAGTCCAACTCTGCCCCTGCTGGAAAAGGCATGGATCAGGCCATTCTGATCTCCCCGGGATGCCTGACACCTTGGCCCGCTGCCGCCCTCTGTGTAGGCTCCAGAACTTGCCATCTCCGAAGAAATCAAGAATTCCAGGGAAAGTGACCCTGGTCACGTTGTCAATGTCCAGCAGCCATCAGAATTTGGCAGGGCCTCCCCATCTCCTGAGTGGGGCTGGTTTCCTTCCTGCAGTCCCCATCTCTCCTGGCCCTGGTACAGGTAGGAGGGGTGGGAACCACGTAATAAGAACTTGCAAATAGCTACTCGCCCATGGCAGGAGCTGGTTTATGCTTCACTGTGGACCACCTGGCTGATATCAGTGGAGGGTGGAGGTTAAACTTCCTGAGTCTGAGCCAGGCATCGGGTTCAGATCCTAACACGACCATGTAGTTGTATGAGACCAGAGGGGTCCATTCACATCGAATTCCATGTCAAGGGAGCCTGGGAAGCAGCGGCAGCTGCATGCCTCCATAACTGGGGAGTAATGCTCCTGGGCTTGTGCGACCAAACTTCAGTTTCCTCATCTGTAAAATTAGTGTGTGGAGCGCTTAAACAAGACAACGTGTGGAAGGAGCTGGGCATCGTGGTGGCTCAATAAATAGCAGCTGTGCTGATTAGTTCTGTTTCTTTCCCTCTCTGGGTGTCCTTGGGATGTTTACCTTGTGTGAAAGTCCCGAGGGCTCCGGGAACAACTGTCCCCACTTTGGAGCCTTGTTCCTGAGATATTCCTGAGTAAAACACTCCAGTGTATCTTCCCAGTAGAAGATACCCAGGGTGGCTTCCAGACCTTTCTCTCTAGCTTCCATCCTTCAATTCTTCTGATTATATGGGGAAGAAAGTCTCTGTTGGGTGCTGGTGGTCCTTAACACCTGGTGATGTTTGCTGCCCAGGGCGTCTGAGCAGCAGGGTTGCACCGGGGAGCAGCCGTGGTCAGGGGAGAGGATGGTGTAACGCTGTGGAGGATGAAATGCTATAATTTTCCCAACCTCGGCTCCCTGCCTGGTGACTCTCTCTCTCAGACCTATTTGAAAGGTGAAAAGAGGTGCCCTGTGACTGCCCCTCCCCAGTGTGGGTGAGATGTCTCGGATGCGGCCATGTGAGGTGGGGAGTGAGCCTCTGGCTCTGGAAATGAACCCATGGAAAATCTTGGCGTGGCATTCCCGCCTTTGGAGCCACTGGGACGCCGCAGACCTCAGGCTGGGGGCAGCAGACAGCAGCCCACAGGGCTGGAGGCAGGAACCGGCTGTGGGAACACACAGAGCTGATGGGGTCAAACTGACTTTTTGACACATTTCTGTGGGAAGGCATCCTCAAGTGAGAAGCCAGCTCCCAGAGCAGAGTGGGACCTTTCATGTGGCTCCAGGGCTGACGCTGGTCCCGTTTGCGGGACGTCGGGGCCCTGCCTGGGTGGAGAGGCAGAGGGTAGGACAGGAGGAGGCCTGATGGGCATACCAGGGTGACCCAGGCCCAGGCCACGAGGAAAAAGCTCAATCCCCGACTTCTTTCTACTTCCAGCCCCATGGCATCTGCCTCACCTACGACTGGGACAGCAGCCTGTATCCGGGGTTCAAATCTCTTCTCTTCACCAGCTGTGTGACCTGGGACAAGCCATTTAACCTTCTGGACTTTTGTTTTCTCATCTGTAAAACAAGGATGAGTCAGAAATGAAGCCAACCAGTGGGAAAAAGTAGTGCTAGTGACTGACGGCGGCAATGTTCCAGGCACTTACAGGGGCTACTATTTCATTAAAATATATTATTTTATTGATACAGGTTGCATATATTATTATTTCATTGAATCAGAACAATCCTGAAAGACAGGGATTATTAAGTCCATTTTACAGATGAGGAAACTGAGGCTGGGGCTTAAGGAACACCCAGAAGGTGAGGGGCACAGCCTGGATGTAAACCAGGGCTGCAGGCCTCCAACGCCTGTGTTGTTTTCTCTACCTCAGAAACCACTCTGCTTCATGTTATTAATGGAAATACAGTTTGCATTTTGTTAGTGAAGCTGATCACAAACAACTGGAGCAGGCAGCATCCTCGTCGCCCTGTCCTTGGAGCCTCTGGCCATCCCTGTGTGGTAGATACAAATATCCTCATTTCATGGCGGGGAGGCTGAGGCTTATAAGACCAGAGAAGAAACCCAGTGAGGAAAGGGAATGGACAGCGGGCCTCCCACTGATGGTGACCAGCTCACTCTCCTTCCCCTGGAGCCATGCCAAGCCTGGGAACCATGGTGGCTTCGGAGAATACCACCCGAAATTAGAGTGGCTGGGCAGGGGGGGCTCTGCCCCTCGGCGCCCCCTGCAGGCTCCCCGCATAGCTGGGGGATGAGTCGCACACTCCTGGGGGCTCCCCTAATTGCCCACAGGACCTTACTGACCAGCCTCCTGGGGGCTTGATGGAGTCCAGGCCCGAGTGCAAGGAGCTGGGAAGCAAAGTGGCTGG
>NW_006783088.1:5076324-5087839 GCF_000442215.2 Lipotes vexillifer | reverse complement strand
CGGTTCAGAGGAGGTGAGGGAGGGTGGCCGTCTTGGTGCCACCTGCCCTGGGATCCCCAGAGTTCTGTCTGTCCGGGCAGGGATGGATCAGCTGAGGCTCAGGCCAGGCCAGTGCCCTGAGACCACGTGGTGGAACATCGGGCTGGGGAGACAGACAGAACTGGCCTTGAATTCCAGTCCTGCCACTTACCGGCTCAGAAACTTTGGCCAGCTGACGTCCCCTCACTGAATCTCAGCTGCTGCTTCTGAGAAAAGAAGCAATAAAGGTACACCCTCCACAGGGGTGTCAGAGGACCCTACATGATAGTAAAGAGCTTGGTACATGGAAACACTCAATATGTGTTGGCTGGTATTGTTGTCGTTATTATTATCACCCTTGGTTTAATTTCCAGAACCTTCTGCCAGCTCAAAGCCACACACAGAAGGGTGGTGCCCAGGACTGCTTTGATTAGTCAGTGAGGTACGCAAGTCCACGTGGGGGGCTCTGAAGGTCTATTTTCACCAGCATCTGTTCTTATTTAGGGAGCTGAAGGATTTCTGGTCTTCAGAGTGTCCCCCGTGGAGACACCAGTGCCTGGCAAGGGGCTGTCTGTGGGCTTTTATCAGGGAAGCTTTTGTTGGGTGATCAAGGGATGGGGTGGGGGGGTTCCAGGGGAGGCAGCTGGGATGGGGATGCTGGCTGGCGAGACTCCTTTCCTCTCTGGGCCTGAGTCCCTTTAGCCTGGCAGAATCTGGACAGACTGCCGCCCTCTAAGCGGTGGCGTTTTGGGGCCTGGGATTCAAATGATCCAAGCTGTGTGGCCCTCTTCTTGGTGGGTCCATTGAAAGACACTCTCTGGACACAGCCGTCCTTGCTGCTGAGGTGCGGTGCCCTCCAAGTTGCTAGAGGATGGTGGGGCCGATTCACAGTGGGGCTTGGGTGAAATGAGGCCCCTCTCTTGGCCTCAGTGTTCCCCTCCGAGAAGTGGGTACAGGCTCCTTGGCTTCCTCTGCCTTCCTGGGGGAAGCTGAGGATGTGGAGGCGAAAGAGCGTGCCTGGGGGTACCCAGAATGAGCTCCTGGTTTGACTAGGAGCCACGACGGATCTTCAGGGCTCCTGGGTGGGCAGTCTCGTCCACACAACTGAGGGTGGTCAGCACATGCCAGTCCTCCCCCTGAGCTCTGTGTCACCGGTGGAGGCTCCCGCTCCCTGGAAAGAAGTGAACATTAATTAAAGTCATCAGAGTCTAAGTAAAATCAACACTGTCAATTTCCTCCCTCTGGTTCTTGCAGTCAGAATAAATTGGATGGCCATTACCTAATACTCAGCGCTATTTTCCTAATACTTTGTGGACACTGAAGTGCTGATGGGAAACAGGAAAGATGAGGCCCTTGTGAGCAGAGGAGAGGGGGAGCTGTGTGGGGCTGTGCTGTCCTGGCAGAGGGGCCTGCCTCAAGCTACTCTCTGGGGCTGTGGCCTCAGGAGGGGGCTCAGGGGACAGTCCCCAGGGGCCAGGGATTGGGTTCTGTCCACAAAGGTCTGATCCAAATGAGACCAAAGAGCCTCTGTTAGCTGATCTATAAAATGGAGTTGCTGTGCTTTGGGCCCTGCCTAGCTCCCCAGAGTATATAGGCTCCATCACACCAGGCTTAGTGTCATTCACCTCCAATCCCCAAGGCCTAGAACACACTGAAGAGTGGGGACCCAATATATATTTTTTGAATTAACATGTGCAATAAAATCAAGCACGGGATGGGTCCCCAAAGAGCCACGACAATCTTGAAAAAGAGGAACGAAATTGGAGGACTCACGCTTCCTGCTTTCAAAACCTGCTACAAATCTACGGTAATCAAAACAGTGTAGCATTGGCATAAAGGCAGACATATAGACCAATGGAATAGAATAAACAGCCCAGAAATCAGTGCTCAGAGCTACTGCCAAATTATTTTTGACAAGGGTGCAAGGCCATTCAATGGGAAAAGGACAGTCTTTGCAACAAGTGTGCTGGGAAAACTGAATATTCACATGCAAAAGATGAAGTTGAAACCTTACGTAATACCATATACAAAAATTAACTCAAAATGGATTAAGGACCTAAATGTTAAACGTAAAACTCTTGGAAGAAATCACAGGACAAAATCTTCATGACATCGGATTTGGCAATGATTTCTTGGATTTGACACCAAAGGCATAGGCAACAAAAGAAAAGATAGACGAATTTGACTTCGTGAAAATTTTAAAATTTTGTGCATCAAAAGACACCATCCACAGAGCAAAAAAGGTAACCCACAGAGTGTGAGAAAATATTTGCAAATAGTATGTTTGATAAGGGATTAATATCCAGAATATATAGAGAATTTTTAAAATTCAACAACAGCAAAACAAACAACCTGATTCAAAATGGGCAGAGGATCTGAATAGACGTTTCTCCAGAGAAGATATACCAATGGCCAACAAGCATATGTGAAAAGATGGTCAACCTCACTAATCATTAGGGAAATGAAAACCAAAACCACAATGAGAGACCACCTCACACCCATTACTATACAAGAAACAAACAAACAGAAAACAAATGTCAGTGAGGATGTGGGGAAATCGGAACCCTCGTGCACTGTTGGTGAGAATGTAAAGTGGTGCAATTCTGTGGAAAACAGTGTGGAGATTCCTCAAAACATTAAGAATAGAACTGCCACATGACCCTGCAACTCTTTTTCTCAGCATATTCTCAGAAGAATTGAATGCAGGGTCTCAAAGAGATGTCTGTACACCCATGTTCATAGCACCATTATTCACAACAGCTAAGATGTGGAAGCAACCCCAGCGACCATCAACCGATGAATGGATCACCGAAATGTGCTCTATACATACATCATTCAGTCTTAAAAAGGACAGAAATTCTGACACATGCCACAACATGGATGAATATGGAGGACATTATGCTAAGTGAAATAAGTCAGTCACAAAAACGCAAATACTGTATGATTTCACTTACAGGACTTAGAGTAGTCAAAATCAGAGACAGAAAGTATAATGGTGGTTGAAGGGACTGGCAGGGAGGAGTGAACGGGAATGAGTGTTTAATTGATATAGTTTCAGATTTACAAGATGAAAAGAGTTATGGGGATGGATGGTGGTGATGGCTGCCTAACGATGTGTTTAATATCACTGAACTGTACACTTAAAAATGGTTAAGAAGCGGGTATTCCCTGGTGGCGCAGTGGTTGAGAGTCCGCCTGCCGATGCAGGGGACACGGGTTCGTGCCCCGGTCCGGGAAGATCCCACATGCCGCGGGGCGGCTGGGCCCGTGAGCCATGGCCGCTGAGCCTGTGCGTCCGGAGCCAGTACTCCGCAATGGGAGAGGCCACAGCAGTGAGAGGCCCGCGTACCGCGGGAAAAAAAAAATGGTTATGAAGGTAAATTATATATTATGTGTATTCTAACACAATTAAAAAAAAAAATCAAGCATAGGAAGTGGTTTGTAAACTATGAGACTAGGCTTATCTTGGACATTGTTATATTTACTCCTGGCTTGGACCCTGAGAGATAAAATTGGGACCATCCCTCAGCTCGGGGTATATACGATGGGGAAGGGGCACCTCCCAGGCAGCAGGAACACCTTAAGCAAAGACGAGAAGTGGGAAAGGGGAAAGCCCACAGCGATGGAAGTTTGTATTTTTTTCTTTCGAAACAGTATGTGGGTCTAGAGCAGACACAGTGTCACCCTAGTCCCTGATTCCAGCGACGCCACCCAGAAGGTCCCGCCTAGGTGGGACATGGACACCCCCATGGCTGCATCTGGGAGGCCCAGCTGGCTGCTCTCTCTGAAGTCCCCATAGTTCCCAGAGCTTCACAGTATTGCTTAATCCCCCCAAATACAAGCAGCTTTTAGTTTACGGGGACACAATCGTGGTCCTGGGGTCTGAGCTAGGAATCAAAGCAAACAGGCACCATTTACCATAAACAGGCAGTTCCCCAGTGGGTTCTGAGGCCCGGGGACAAGGAAACCCCGAGATCCTCAGGCACTCACAATAGAAGTCATCAGCACACAGGGCTGTCATCCAAGGCTCTGACCACGAGGTTCCCCCCACCCCACCCCGCCCCGCCCCCTCCTTCGGAGGAGCCTCGGAGGAGCTGGGAGGGGCCATGGGCAATGGAGGGTGGAGCCCACCGGCTAGATGGGGGAACAATGGGTCCCATCAATTTAGGAGACTGCATGGTTGTTCTAAATAAGGCCTGGAGGTTGGGGGTGGAAGTAAATCCCACTAGGCAAGAAGAGGCTCACATTCTTCTGTTGGGAGTGGACTCTGGTCCTCTGAGCCCCCAGCAGCTCGCCAGTGTCGTGCAGGGCAGTGGTGTGCTCATAAGCATCTAACAACCAGTTCTGGAGGGGGCAGCTCTGCTTTGTGGCATTTGCTGATTTCCATGGTGTACATACTCCCTCCAAGGCCAATTTCAAGCACCCTGGGCGGTATCACAGATCGCAGAGCTGGGAAGAGGGGTGCAGACAGGGCACCACTGTATAGGGCTTCCGCCGTGCACAGAGCATAGATGTAAATAACCTCGTGGCCACTGATAATGGTACTACTAAGAAAGGGACTAAAGTGCTTAGGAAATAATGAGCTTTGGTTATTTATTACCTTTGTTAATATAATTTACTTATTGAACTGTAGGTTTTTATTGTTTAATTTTTAATAACGGCTCACGGAAGTCCTGAAAACATACCAGTGAGTCTCGTGAGCTGAAACAGGTTTGTATGGGTTGGTGTGGCTCCTGCACATCACCAAGGACAGGGAACCTGGGCCAGGCCCGTCACAACCTCCTCTCCAGCCTCTGAACAACGCTGAACAGCTCCTGTCCTTCTGGGAGGCGAGAGGGGCTGCCCCTGGGTGAGATCTGGACTCCAGTGGGGATGGGGGAGGGGGAAGAAGCCGGAGTTGCCACGACTTGCGCTCCAGCCCTGACACCCCTCGGCCTGGGCAGCCTGCTCCTTCCCCAGACTCCTGCTAAGGTGGGGCCCTGCCTGACTCCAGCCTCCTTCATGGGGTCTGGCTCCTCCTGCGAGCCCCTCCCCTGCAGCAGGGTATCCGACCTGGGTCTTCCACTATCCCAGCTGCTGAGCCGTGGGTAGTTCCCACAGGAGCGTGACTCCACAGCTTTATCACTGTGGGAAACCTCTTGATGCTGGGCTCCACGGATGCTTCTGGTACCCCAGTCTGCCCACACCACACCTTGCCTGCTTACTGCTAAAAGAACAACTCACTTTTATTGAGTCTTTACTAAGCGCCAGGTGTTGGGCTACCACAATGGGACCCTATGCGGGAGGAGCCACCCTTATCCCCATTTTTGCAGAGGGACAACGCCAGGCACTCAGAGTGAGGAAGTCACTTGCCCAAGGGCACACGAAGACTATGTTACAAGCTGAAGCCTGTTACTGAAAGCAATTATTTTAGTTATATTTCCTAAAAATATTTAGTCCTCTTTTTTTGTTTGTTCGCATGCAGTGGATCTCACCCAGTTTGTGTCCACGGAAATCTTGGCTGGTGGTGGAGTCCTGGATCAGGGGCAGGGAGCAGCTGTGAGGATGGGCAGACATACCAGGAACAGAAATTGGCATGTGGGCAAAAAACAACGAAGGCATTTCGGTCTTTCTCCCTCTGCCTGCTCCCCACTTGGGACACGCTTCCCTACTGGGGAAGCGGGAGCGGTTCTTAAGAGACCTCGATTGGTGCTAGGTTTGAGGTCCCCCACTTCCCAGCTATATACCCTCGGGCAGGTCAGTTTGCCTGTCCGAGCCTCAGTTTCCTCATCTGTAGAAAGGGGAGAGCATAATACTGGGCAGTGAGGGTGGTGATGAGAGAGAGAGCAAAGTGCTCACTCAACACAGTGATTGCAGATGCCTGTCCATCGCTATTTATTGTCATCAGTAGTTTTAGGATCCAGATGACCTGGGCATTCATCACCATGGTCTGGCTTCACCCCTGCCCCGGGGCTCTGGTCCCTGTCACCGCCCCCTCGCTGGCACCACTAGCAGACTGCTTCTCTGGTCTTTTGACAACAAGATTCAAAGCCCCATCTGGGTGCATTCATTGATACTGTGAATGGAATTCTAGGGGGGCAGCGGCCTCCCTTCCCCTGCTCTGGGGCCGCCTGGTATTGACGGAATAAGTGTTCACATTTCCCCAGCTCTCCACGGGCTCCGGGCTCTGTGTTTGATCACTTCAAAAGGGTATGACACAGACAATCCAGGTTCGGAGGCTGACAGGGGAAAGAGTGCAGAAGACCAAGCACCAGGCGAGGCGCTCCCGGGGCCCAGCCAGGCCCGTGGAGCTGGCAAGCAGCTTACACTGGCCTGGGACATCTCGACAGGCACAAACCAAGTCTGGAAATGGGTGAAGGGACCAGGAAACCAGCCTGGTCAGGTGCCAAGGAGGCCTGGGGGAGGGGGGTCTCTGGAGCTGCCCCAGGTCTCTCTCCATCCCTGCTGCCACCCGGCACTCTGCCTGTGAGGCCACACCCTTCACCCACAGGGGCCAGAGCAGCGATGGGAACAGAGGCCATGAGCACAACTCTCTTCCCCCAACTTTGCCAAAGAGAGACACCCTCACCACAGTTTTGCAACGTCCAAGGCTGAGCTCCAGTCATCCTCACAACCACCTTTGGGAGGTGAGTGAAAGGCCCACTTCACAGATGGAAAAGTAGAGGCCCAGAGAGGCCCACTGGCTGGGCCAGTGGTGGCTCAGCTGTGAACTATAGTCTCTCCACTGGGTCTGGGTCTTCTGATTCACCAGTGCTCTTGCAACCTGGCCACCACGTTTCCCACGAAAGTGACTGGGTGTGTGGCACTAGGTAGAGGGTAAATAACTTTGTCATTCTTGTAGAGTGGCTGTGACCACCCCAAGTCTGGGAGATTTACAAGAACAGGCTTGTAAACTCAGCAACACCCCATAATCCTTTTTATGGGGTCTGCTGTGGTAATGGACATTCATCAGATCTCCCAGGCTAAGCGTGGTAGGCCCTGGGGGTGAGGGGCTGAGGGGAGCCAGGCCTGCCATCTACCAACCCCCTTGGTGGATCAATCACCCCAAGAGAGGAGCAGGGCCAACAGGTTTCTGAACATTGCCAGGATCCTCGGCCAGGGGGCGCTGTGCAGCCAGGGCTGGAGAGGAAGCCATAGAGGTAAACAATGGGTCAAAACACCTGGACACCTGCATTAGCAACATCTTTGCGTCCCTCCAGGGGCTCGGGTGGGCCAGGAAGAGGGGAAGCGTTGCCTAAATTCCAGTTTCCAGGCTCCTGTCCAAACCTCCTGATTTAGAATCTCTGAAGGTGGCCCAAGGAACACGCATTTAATAAGAGCTCTTGATACAGCTGACATTTCACATCCACTGTTTTAGGAAGAGGCAGAGAATAACGGCAGGGAAGTGCAGGCTAGATCAGGTACTTAGATTATTCATTTACTCACTCAACAAACATTTGTCCAAATCTGGCCCTGATTTTAGACAGGTGCGGCTTCCCTTTGCCTCCATGGGGATAGGGCCGGCCTCCACCCTCACCTGCACAGTGACCTTGGACCCTTCCCTTCCCTCTCTGGCCACTGTATCATCAAATGGGAGGAGTGTTTGCGGTCCTTTTCAGCTCTAACACTGCTAGATGTTTCAATCGGGGTGTAAATAATTAACCAGGATGTGCTTGTTATCAGTTAGCATCTGGACTATTAGGGGACTGAGGGTAGATCCCGGGGATACCCTGGACCTGGGGCTCCAGGCTAAGGGCCTTACATGTCCCTTTTCCACCTGCCCACTCTCCCGAAGGGTGTTAGCTGTGCCCTCAAAGCCAGGGCAGACGAGCATGGCAGCACCTCCCTCTGTCCACACGGAGCTTAGGAGGGCAAGCACTGGGGGTCTCTAAGGCCTTACATGGATCCCTGACTTGATCATAACCTTGAGGTCCCCTAAACGGCAGCATTGCTTGTTGGGTCCTAGACTGGGTTCTGTTTAGTCAGATTTGGGTTTTAACAGGTTGCCAAATGATACGTCATACCTGAGTACTGTCTGTATCATTATTTACTTAATACATTTCCTCGAATCCGTTGACCTTCTTTTCTTTTTTACTTAAGGAAATTTATTTAAAAGGGAAATATTATATCATTACTGTAAATGGGAAAATAGAATCAACTGCATGAAGAGCATAGAGCAATAAAAATTAACGCAAGGAAAACAAAACAAGGTAATTAAAACCTAGGCAGATCTGGAATGTGGTGGTAGTTACAAGAATCTACACCTGATAAAATGACATAAAACTATACATACACATTGTACCAATGTCGATTTCCTGGTTTTGATATTGTACTTTAGCTATGTAAGATGTAATCACTGGGGGGAACTGGGTGAAAGGTACACAAGACCTCTCTCAACCATCTTTGCAACTTCCTGTGAATCTATAATTATTCAAAAATAAAAAGTTAAAAAAAAAAAAACCCAACCCCAAAACCCTAAAAGCACATATGGATGCCTTCTACCTGAGGCTGGCTCTCTCTCCTTTTAAAGAGGGACTGGTGAGTGTTGGTGTCAGACATCCTAACCCCATCCAAGATTTTGTCCTTGATTAATCAGAAGATTAGACAGGCATTCTGAAAAGAACCAAACTTTCTCACTATGGGAGTCAAAATCACTAAACGCTACGCTGTCTTACATGCCATGAGTGGTGTGTGTGTCTACTTTGGGCAGCACCATCCCTGGTTTTCCTTCTGCTGCCCTGTGTGGGATAGACAGCTCATAGCCCTGCTACGTGGCTGAGAGAGCGCCTGCTTATAGAGTATTACACAGCTGCGGGCACCAGTCCCACCCAGTCAGTGCTCTTCACATTCAGGAACCCACAGACATGGGCCATGCTCTTGTCAGGCACCTCCCGTGAGCTAGCACAGAGCATCTTGAGATCAGGATGCCTGGGTCTTAGTCGCAGCTCTAATTAAAAAGTTACTATGTGGCCTTGGGCAAGTCCCTTCCCTTTTCTGGATCACTCTTTTTTTATCTGTTAAATGGGATCTGGGGTTCCCCAACTCAGAATCATGAGAGGGCACCAAAGATTATAGAGCAACTGTGTTCTGGGCATTGCTCCAAGGAGATGGTCTAGAGCTATGCTAGCCAATCTAAGGCAACCAATCATCCAAGTGTGCCTAGGACCCAGGGGTTTTCCAGGACATGAGACCATCAGTACTAAAATCAGGACAGTCCTGGGCAAACTGGGACAGTTCGTCACCGTAAGCATGGCAGCCAGTAGCCACGTGTGGCTACTGAGCACCTGAAATGTGGCTAGTCCAAATTAGATGGTCTGTAAATGTAAAACACTCTGCAGAGATTGAAGCCTTAGTGTGAAAAAAGAGTGTAAAATATCTCAGTAATTTTTAATTGATTCTATGTTGAAATGATAATATTTTGGATATATTCAGTTAAATAAAATATGTTATTAAAATTAAAATTATTAAAATAAATCTTTCTTTTACTTTTTTAAATGTTGCTACTTAAAAATCGCATCCATAGGGCTTCCCTGGTGGCGCAGTGGTTGAGAATCTGCCTGCCAATGCAGACGACACAGGTTCGAGCCCTGGTCTGGGAAGATCCCACATGCCATGGAGCAACTGGGCCCGTGAGCCACAATTACTGAGCCTGCGCGTCTGGAGCCTGTGCTCCGCAACAACAGAGGCCGCGATAGTGAGAGGCCTGCGCACCGCGATGAAGAGTGACCCCCACTTGCCACAACTAGAGAAAGCCCATGCACAGAAATGAAGACCCAGCACAGCCATAAATAAATAAATAAATAAATAAGGAAAAAAAACGAGTCCTAGTAAATTCCATAATGGAATACATTTTGAAATAAGTAACAAAACCAAAAAAAAAAAAAAAAAAAATCGCATCCATAGCCTGCATTACATTTCCACTGGACAGCACTGCTCTAGAACCTTCAGCAGATCCCCAAAGGGGTCTGGTCTGTGACTCACAAAATGCTTCAGACCTTCTTGATAGAAGATTCCAAGGTTCCTTCTAAGTTAATGATGGCACACTGTGCTTTTCTGCGTAGCTTCCTGGACCTTTCCTTGTGAAAGGCCCTTGTGTGAAGGCAGACACACACACACACACACACACACACGCACGCACACACGCACGCGCACACACACTGGTACGGCCACCATCTACGCCTCCCCTTTCCTGATGGCCTCCCTGCCCTCGTCCTTTGAAAGGCGCTCCTGCAAGCTCAGTCTGCCTCCCCCTCTGCTCCATGTGATTTTCATTTGTCTAATTAAAGCTAATCTGATAAAGGCAGGAATGACAGAGATGCGTAAAAGCTCCAGTGAGCACAGGTCATGGCCTGATCCAAAGAGGGGGCCTTTGTCTCTCCACCCCCAGGCAGCAGCCAGCTGGGCAACGGGTTACCCAGGGGAGCAGGCAGAGGGGCCGAGACCGGGGAGGGGGATCTGCTGGGACGATCTGGGCTGACATCACTGTGTTGACCATTGGCAAACACAACCAGAAAGAAGCTAAAGAAGGAGAAAATCACAGGAGAAAAGTCCTGTGAAAAACAGGGGTGCTCAGGAGTTAACTGTGGGCCGGGATCCTGGCTTCTTATGCCTCCGTCTTTCCCTCTGGTCAGTGACAGCATCTAGGGGAGAGGTGGCGGCTTAGTCACTGCTCTGGCCAAAGAGAGGAGGGTCCAGTATGGATCACAAGTATCCTATAAGCAGGGACACTGGGCTCCCCCAGAGCCTTGGGATCTCCCCACGTCCATCCCTCGAGCCCTCCTCCAAGGGCTCCCCACAAAGGCTCTTCTTCAAGAGCTGGGCCCCGGGAGCAGCCCCTCTGACCACTCAGGACATTGTGACACCCGCCCACCCACTCTCTCACTCAAATTACTGGGAGTCCAGAGATGAGCTAGACGGGGTCTGGTTCTGTGTCTGCGGCAGCTCTTTGGTTTAAACTCCTCTACTTCCTCTTTGGCTGAGGGAGGTAAGCCAGTGGGGGAAAATCAAAGATGCTACTGATTAATGAATTAACCAAGCCAGAAGCATTTACCAAAGAGTTGTGGGTAACTGGGCCTCTGCTGGGAATTTTGATGGAGACGAGAGAAGAAATAAAGGACGTCACACTTTCACTGGGGAGACTGCACTCGCATACAAGAACAGCCATGGGACAAGATGGACACACTCAATTGCCAGGCTGAAGAGAGCCCAGCCGGGGCTCTCAGGGATGAGAGTGGGGAGACAGCCAAGGAGCCTCGGGCGTCAGGGCAGAAGAGCTAGAGGTGGGCATGAAATGAGGACAAGTCTAGTGGAAAGAGGACCACAGGGGCCCAGGAGGCCTGTGCTCTACTTAAGGGTTTTTTGTTTGTTTGTTTTTTGCGGTACGCGGGCCTCTCGCTGCTGTGGCCTCTCCCGTCGCGGAGGACAGGCTCCGGACGCGCAGGCTCAGCGGCCATGGCTCACGGGCCCAGCCGCTCCGTGGCATGTGGGATCCTCCCGGACCGGGGCACGAACCCGTGTA
>NW_006783088.1:5020631-5076179 GCF_000442215.2 Lipotes vexillifer | reverse complement strand
TCGGCAGGCGGACTCCCAACCACTGCGCCACCAGGGAAGCCCTACTTAAGGGTTCTTATACCAACCCTGGGAGCCTGGGCAACCCAGCTTGCTCCTTGGGCCTCATCTTACTCATCTGTAAAATGAGCGTGCTGACTGGGTCGGCATCTTTACTGACCATAATATTCTAGGATTGGAAGCACCAAAGAAGAGCAGGTGGGAATTCCAGGTGGGAAGTTGGGGCACTTCTGGTAGGACTGAGACAGCTGTGAGTAGGGAGGACCCATGGGCAGTGGTGCCGGGAGGAGCAGCTCCCCAAAGCTGGGGAAAGTGACCCAGACCTTTGCTCATTCCGGTCTATCCCAGGGCAAGGAAGGCCCATGGCCTCGCTGGGGTCTCAAACAAGCAGCTGTATTGTGTATGCCCAGCTGGGGTGTGGACCAGGGCGGGTGTCATGGGAACGGCCCCTCTGCTTCTGAGGAGAGAAGCAAGATGTGGCCTTAGAGGCCTTGCCTGGCGCCTCTGTTCTTTGCTGACAAACTTTGGGCCACTTCCCCAGAGCTCTCTCCATCGTTCTGCATCATCTTCCCAAGGCAAGCAGAACCCTAAGAGTCAGAGCTGACCCTGCAGGGGGCACGGGGAGGGGAGTTAGATCTGGATTCTAGAGAAGTGTTATAGGGACTTCTGTCATTTTGGTTTCATCTGTATTGGAGCTCGATCCAGCTAGAGACCTTGTAACACCAGCATGGATTCAACCTATGAAAATCTTTCAGGAAGTTCACCAATGCAAATAATGGCGAGCTTTATTCCTTGCTTTGTTCTTTTACCAATCTGTAAGTGGCTGTGAAAGGCTGTTGTGCGCCCAAAATTGCGCCATGAGGTTTACAAAAGGCAACCGTGCATGGTTTGCCCTTTCACCATTGGAAGATATTCCATATGGATTGCACCCCAGATATGGGTCTTCTATGCAAGGTGTGTGGGGCCATGTGGCTCCCTCCATACACGGCCCTGCTTTGTCTTTTTTTTTTTTTTTTTTTTTTTAAAGAAGATGTTGGGGGTAGGAGTTTATTAATTTATTTTATTTATTTTTGCTCTGTTGGGTCTTCGTTTCTGTGCGAGGGCTTTCTCTAGTTGTGGCGAGCGGGGGCCACTCTTCATCGCGGTGCGCGGGCCTCTCACTATCGCGGCCTCTCTTGTTGCGGAGCACAGGCTGCAGACGTGCAGGCTCAGTAGTTGTGGCTCACGGGCCTAGTTGCTCCGCGGCATGTGGGGTCCTCCCAGACCAGGGCTTGAACCCGTGTCCCCTGCGTTAGCAGGCTGATTCTCAACCACTGCGCCACCACGGAAGCCCTGCTTTGTCTTCTTTATAAGCGCATTGCTATCCAACATTATCTTATACATTTACTTGTTTGTTTACTGTGTACTGCCACCCCAAGCACATGGCTCCATGAGGAACAGGACCGTACCTGTCCTGTTTACTGCTGTATCCCCGATCCCTAGATAAGGCCAGTCACCTGCAGGTGGTAAAGAAAAGTTCGTTGAATAAATGAATGTGGAGACATGGGCATGCTGCTTCCAAATGGGACAGTCTAGAACAGTAGGTGGGGGGATGTGATTAAGCAGAGCTATTATTTGGGCTGGCATCAGTCATCAGTCGGGATCCCAGTGGGAAACAGGGGACAAACTTCGACAGGTTAATTGAGGCCAGTTTACCAAAGGGCTGTTTACAAAGACACAGTCAGTGTTAAAGGCATGGAAAAGGGACAGAAACACAGGCCACAAGGAGCAAGGCGGGGTGGGTGCATTTACTGGAACCACAGCAAGGGTAGCCCGAGAGGAGCTGCGGCCTTTGGTTGAGGGGTTCTGCTGTTCCCTGGTGACATGTCAGGATGGGAGCTGGGGAATAAATGCCCAGCCTCACCCTCCTATTCTTTCTCCCATTCTCCTCACAGAGCCACCTGTGGCTGAGCCCAACCAGCAGCCAGAGGCCAGGGGAGCCTGACGATGCCATTCACACGGGAGATGGGGTCACGGGCGAGTCAGCCTCGTGGAGCGCAGACAGGCAGGAGAAGGGTGGAGCGGGGGTCTGGAGGGATAAGCAGAGGATGTCCAGCCCAGGTGGTGGAAGGGACCAGGGCTGTTCCTGTGACCCACTGCCACGTAACAAATCTGCCCAAAACTCTGGCTAGAAACAACCGCAATTAGATTAGTATCTTTCACAGTTTTTGTGGGTCAGGAATCCAGGAAGGGCTTTGTAGGGTGATTCCAGCTTGGGGTTTCTCACAGTTACAGACAGCTGGTGGCTCCAGCTGGGGTGGTGAAGCGCTGGAGGAGCTGGGTGGGAGCAGGCATCTCTGTTTCTCCTAGAAATCTCTGGCCTCTCTGTGTGGTCTCTCCATGCGAGCTAGTTTGGGCTTCCCCATAGCATGGCAGCCTCACGGTGGTAGAAAGTCTGGCATGGAACTCAGGGCTTCAGTGTGAGCCTGCTTGGTGAACACAGCAGAAGCAGCACCACCTTTACGACCCACCCCGGGTCAGAAGAGTGTCGTGAAATGTTACTTCCACCATAGTCTAGTGGTCAACCAGTCTCTAAGATTGGCCAGATGCAAGGGGAGGGGCCATAGACTCCACCTCTTAATGGGAAAAATGTTGAAGAATTTGAAGACACGTTTTAAAAGGTTAGAGAATGTGGGCTTCCCTGGTGGCGCAGTGGTTAAGAATCCGCCTGCCGATGCAGGGGACACGGGTTCAAGCCCTGGTCCGGGAAGATCCCACATGCCATGGAGCAACTAAGCCCGTGCGCCACAACTACTGAGCCTTCGCTCTAGAGCCCCCGAGCCACAACTACTGAGCACGTGTGCCACAGCTACTGAAGCCCACACACCTGGAACCCGTGCTCCGCAACAAGAGAAGCCACTCAATGAGAAGCCCGCGCACCGTAACGAAGAATAGCCCCCGCTCACCGCAACTAGAGAAAGCCCGTGCACAGAAACAAAAACCCAACGCAGCCAAAAATAAATAAAATAAAATAAACAATAAATTTAAAATAAAACAAAATAAAAGGTTAGAGAATGTGGGGTCACTTGAGTTATAATTGAGTATTATTTGGGTGTTTGCCAAAGAAGTCTATGAAACGGTGCTTGGTGGAGACAGGGACAGGATGGAAACTTCCAACATTGTTAGGAAGCTGGAGCTTTTTTTTTTTTTTTTTTGGCGGTATGCAGGCCTCTCACTGTTGTGGCCTCTCCCGTTGCGGAGCACAGGCTCCGGACGCACAGGCTCAGCGGCCATGGCTCATGGGCCCAGCCGCTCCACGGTATGTGGGATCTTCCCGGACTGGGGCAGGAACCTGTGTCCCCTGCATCGGCAGGCAGGCTCTCAACCACTGCACCACCAGGGAAGACCAAGCTGGAGCTTTTGAATTTCTCCTCTTTAGGAGCTAAAGGGCAGAGACTTAGAGAGGGAAAGTGACAAGTCAAAGTCAGGTGGGGCATCCAGGCTGGGGAAGCAGAACGCTTTCCTCGGTCTCTAGAGATTCTGTGCTCAGTGAAAAGGAAAGTTGGGTGGTGAGAGCAGAACCCAGCCCATAGGTCTCTAGGGCTGCTCATCCAAAGCTGGAGAACCAAAGACCAGTTGCTTTTGGCTAAGATTCCTCCCACATTCCCCTCCCAGACTCCAGCAGCCTCCCTCCCTGGAAGGAAGGGGGAAAGAAGGGCAATTTGGAGACTATCAAAGCGAGTAGCTTTCACTTTCAGGGAGCAAGCTGGGGAAGATTGCTTCCAGGTGCCTCTCGGGGCCCCTCCCAGCCTGGCTGGGGCAGAGGGTGGGCCAGGAGGCAGGGGCAGCAGGCCTGGATGCTGGATGAACTGCTCCCCCTGCCCGGGATGCCTTTTTCCAGAGCTGTCAGGGCCGCCTGCTTCTTAACCAGGTCTCAGCTCAAAGGCGCCCTCCTCTCGGAGGCCTTTCCTCATCCTCTAAACTGAATCAGCACCCCACCCCCAGGGCTTCCTAGAGGGGCAGCCCTGGAACGCGATTCAGAGGGCCCCACTCTGGCCTGACCCATGGGGTGAGAAGTCCATGGGCTGAGGTGGTGCGCCCACCTGGAGAACACATCCTCCCGTCTAGACGACTCTCAGGGTTCTGAGATCTCTGGAAATCCCTGTCCAAACATTCTGAGCCTGCTTCTAGGCGTGAGGACCTCTTCCCTGGTCTGTTCTGCAGAGACCAACTGTGCTGCTTGTGTGAGCACGCCCAGGCCCGAGGGGTGGCCCAAGGGTGGCCGGGTTGTGTGTACGGTGTGGATGCAGGAGATGGACAGAGTTTTTATGTGTCCACACACACGCATGTGAGGGCCCTTAGGATCCGGAGCAGAGACAGTGTGGGGAGACGGAGGCTTGGGCTGAGATCTTCATTAGTACTTATGCTGGGCCCACAAACACCAGGGGTGTTCTGGGCTTTCTATTTCAACACTCTGTTTTATTTATTCCTACTGCTTTCAACTGTCTGAAGTTTGTCACTCCTTTTCTTTTTTCTGCTCCCTTCTCCAACTAGAATACACGCTCAGCAAAAGCTGGGACCTTGGGTTGCATGCTTGCTTGTGAATTGGGGTCCATCTGTCTCCTTGGCAAGAAGTGGGCGTTAGTCTCTAAGAATGTCCCAGCAGGAAGGAAACTTGCAGAGTCTTAATGCCAAATCACCCAATTTTACAGATGTGCATACTGAGGCCCAGGGAGGAGGAGGGACTTGCCCAAGGTTACCCAGGTAGTATGTGTCAAGACAGGCATGTCTTAGATGATGAGACTAACTCCTAAAACCAGGATGGTTATGTCACAGCCAATTGACTGAGCAGCTCCACCCAGGCCCAACAAGTACCTGGACCTCCTCTAAGCAGGCAGCTCCCAAAGGGGAAATGTGTTAAAAATACAGATGCCCAGCCCCATTTGTCGTGATGCAGGATGTCTGCAGGGGTGCCAAGATGTCTGTGCTCCCAGCAAGCACCACAGGGAGACTGGGGGATGCCAGCGCTGGGAGGGAGGGCAACCCTGGGCTTCACAGCTGTTGGTGCCAGGAAGTCCTTCCAGAGTCCAATCCAGATGCCCCCCACTGTCTTCACTCAGTCTTTTGTTGGGGAACACGACACCTTCAGCTGAGGGTGCCTGTCCCCAAGCCCTTAGGTGAGCTAGGTGCCTGTGCCCAAGCTCTGGGTCACAGAAGGCCGGATGCCCCAGGAGGGCAGCAAATGGACACGGTGAGACAGTGACATCTCTCTCATGCCACCTGCTCACCCACTGCCTCGGTGAAGCCCTCACCCCTCTATTTCCTTCTCCCCCACCTGTGACCCCTGCACCCAGAGAGTACCGTGCAGGACAGAGAGGCAGGGGACAGTAGCCCCTTCCATCTCTTCCTTGCGTGTGAGCAGGAAAGTGTGTGGCCTGAGGTCAGGAGACCTGGGTTCTGGGCCCGCATCTGCTATGAGCGTGTCACTAAAGTTTCTGCAACTTTAGACGGCAAATAGCAGCCCTCGTCCCTCCCGAGGATGGTGTGACAGATGTGATTATGAAAGCAAAGCTCCCTTGAGAATCAAAACATGCTGCCTGTCATAGGGATGATGTTCCAATTTGGCAATAACCCCACTGAACGAACACATCCATCTCAGCCGCCTGCTCTGAGTGGGCATCCCTTATGCACGGACAAAAGTAAATACATGGATTTTGACTCAGAGTCAGATGAAGAGTATGGACAAGAAGAGGAAAAGGAGTTCAGAAGTGGACGAAATGATGACAAAAATAAAAACAACTCAGATGTATGGAGTGCTTACTCTGTGCCGGGCATGGTTGTCAGTGTTTCCCAATCCCATGAATCAGGTACTATTAAATACCCATTTTACAGATAAGGAAGCTGAGGCACAAAGAGGCCACAGAACTAGTAGGTGGCAGAGCCAGGATTTGCACCCAGGACAGGCCCTGGTGAACAGGAGTAGCTGGGCAGGGATGCCCTCCCCGGGGTGGGGCTCAGAGGGGCCCTTGGGGGCTTTTGCTAAATGAGTGGAAGAAGCCAGATCTTTCTTGGCCCCTGAGGAAAGATAAGATTCCTTCAGGCTGATGGGATCCTCCAGGGTGCAATACGGCAAAGAGGAAGTGAGCACGCTGTTGATTCCCTAACTCCTCATGCCAGGCAGCCGCCACGAGGGATTACGGGATTCTCCCAGTCCACCGTGTCACTAAGCCTTGTCTAGTTGGAGGCTGGCATTGGTCTTTTGTCTCTGGCCTCCATACCCCACAATGTTCTGCCTGGTTTGACACGTAGTAGGTGACACAGAATACTTGCTGCCTGTGGTGGGATCGGTACCTGCTCTGTGGGGTAAACGGTGCCCAGAAGGCCGGCACAGGGGCTCTCGCCGAAATCTCATTGTGCTGCCCGGAAGACCGTCCTCCCTCCCTGCTGCCCTGGCCCCCTGCTGGCCTGCTTTAAGCCCCCTCCCCGCTCCAGCGTGGCCCTTCCATTCCCCTACTAAGATGTTCCCCCTTTGAGCCCAGTGGGGGTCAGAGGTAGGTAGGATGGGAATGGGGGACCCAGACGAGAGACTGTTTCTTGGGCAGGTGGTGGTCGGCTCATCCTTGCCCCAGATTCCCCAGCCCACGCGGCCTTATCAAGACCTCATCTCAGATGCCTGCTCCTTTCAGATGCCACCTCCAACTTCCCCAGCAGAGGCCACCACCTCTGCTGCTCAACACCCACATGGAGGCTTCCCTGGCAGTCTACTGGTTACGACTCTGTGCTTCCAGTGCAGGGCTATGGGTTCGATCCCTGGTCAGAGAACTAAGATCCCACATGCCGTGCGGCCAAAAAAAAACAGAAAACAACAAAACACCCACATGGCCTAACTCACTCATTGGGCTACTGTAAAAACACTTGTAAAAACACTTGTTTTTGTGGGTTTTTTGATTGTGGTAAATATATATAAACTTTTACGTATATACTACATACACTGTATATATGTTATATATGTAACGTTTACCATTTTATACCATCTTAACATATATAGTTCAGTAGTGTTAAGTATATGCAGAATGTTGTGAAACGGATCTCCAGAACTTTGTCATCTTGCAAATCTGAAACCCTACACCCACTAAACAACAACTCTTCATTTCCCCCTCCCACCGGACCCTGGCAACCACCATTCTACTTTCTATCTCTTGAACTTGACTATTCTAGATACCTCACATAAACGGAATCATCCAGTATTTATCTTTTTGCGACTGGTTTATTTCATTCACATAGTGTCCTCAAGGTTCATCCATGTTGTAGCATGTGTCAGAATTTCTTCCCTTTTTGAGGCTGAATAATATTCCACTGTATGTATATACCCCATTTTGTTCATCTATTCATCTGTCAGTGGACGCTTGGGTTCACTTGCTCCCACCTTTTGACTATTGTGAATAATGCTCTAGGACTTCGCTTTCTAGATAAATAAGACTGTACCAATTATTCCTTTAGAACCAGGTACTTTATGTACTTTTCTAAGAGACTATTACTGTCTTCGTTTAACAATGAAGGAAACAGGAACTCCCACAGTTTATGTCACCTGCTTCAAATCCCACAGCCAATAAGTGGCAGAGCCTGACTTTGAATTCATATCGATGCCAAACCTCACATTCATCTCCTACTTTCTGCTGTCTCCTTTTCTCAAGGGTATTTGTCTTCATCTCTTGTCTGCTGGAGAGATGTCCAGGCTGCATGTGCCCACCTCCAAGGCTAGGGGCCAGTGCTTGTACAGGACAATACAACATGGTGGTTAAGATCGAGGCTTGAACCTAGACTGCCCAAGTTCAAGAGTTGGCTCCTCTCATTTATCAGCTGTGTGACTTTTGCCAAATTACTTATCCTCTCTGTGCCATGAATGATTAGTGATGCCTGCCATGGACTCAGGATGGGATCCAAATGTCTCATAGCTCTCTTGACAAAAGGAAAAGCTCACCTGAAACCACGTCCCACACCAGGCTCCTTCCAGATTCTTAGCCTTGGAAGCAAGAATGTTTCCTACAGAACTGCAAGCAGAGAGGCCCTGAGTGAGGATGGGGCAGGATTCGCCCCAGGGAGATTTGGCTTCCATCAGAATGGGAGTGTCTTCCCTGGCTCACAGTCTACTTACCCTGGGGCAGGGGGGTTGGTCCCCGGGCCCTGTGGCCAGCAGGTTCCAGGTGGGGGAGATTAGACTACATGGGGGCCCCCTCCCCAGCCTGTCCTTTACACAGCCTGCATACATTACTGTTCCTTGAGCTGTAGCTGTGGCCTGCCACCTTTCTAATGTGCTTACAAGATCCCTCGTGGTTCCTTCCTCCCCAGAGTTTCTGAGGCCCTCGGTTCTCTCTGCCTCTCCTCCTGGCCCCCCAGCTTGTCAGAGCAAGTCTTCATCTGAGACCCCAGGAGAGGTGGCATGAGATCTCCAGCTTGGTGGTGCCCTGAACACAACCTCTGCTGACCCCAGGGCCTCAAGGTGGAAGGGGAGATGCGTTTGCTGGCTGTGGGGCAAGTGTGGGAGGGTTCAGGCACCACTCTGGGGGACAGGAAAGAGAAGAGGTAAAGTGACATCTGTGAGTGCCACTGTGGGTGACGAGGAGACTGATGGAGAATACGGGTGGGTGACGGCGTGAAGAATTGGAACTGCTATGGTGATGGGTGAGATGGGAGGGGTGACAGTGTAGGCGGCCTCATAAATGTCACCATGAGTGATCGACAGAGCTGACCCATGGGAATCTGAGTGGATGACCTTGCACGTGGGTGATGGCGTCAGCGACACGTGATGGGAGACGAGGGAGCAGCTGAGAACGGGGGCTGGGGACGGGTGGGGGAGCGTCAGAGGGTGTGAGAGGGTGGTGGGCTGGCGGGCGCCGAGACTCCGGGCTGCTTGGAGCCACTGGTCAGGCCCCTGGGCTTGTCTCTTGGGGACATTGTCCATGCCGGAAAGAAAAGAACGAATGTGTTTTCTCTGCCTGTTGAAAATGATTCTGAGCGAAGGGGCTTGCCTCCTGGCCAGCGTGAGCCTGACTCCGCTGTGTCAGAAGATGATCTTTCACAGATGCTGAAAAGTTAGGAAGTGTAATTACGGGGAAATTGCACTCCGGCAAACGAGTACAAGCCAAGGGCTGCCAGGCCCCATTCCTCACCTGAGCCCCCTGATTGTGGCCGACAGCCCCACATCTGTATGTGCTTTGCAGCCAGGAGAGGAAAGAAAGGGGGAAGCAGACCCGGTTCAGGGAGGAAAGGGGGGTGAGGGGACCGCCAGCTGCCCTGCCCACTGCTCCCCCAGCTTCCTCGGGGACAGCTGAGGGAAGGCGAGGTCTGGGGCGCATTCCTGGGCTCCCAGGGCCTTCTGGGGCACCCTCACTCCTGGGGGTGATAGGAGGAGCTGGGGTTGGCTCCGGAGGAAGAGAAGGGAGGCTGAGGCTCTTTCCTTCCAACGTCCTCCTTTCACTGGCAGGGAAACTGAGGCTGGTGACTCTGTGCCCAGGTCACGTGGTGAGTTAATGGTGCGAGCAGGATGGGACCCTCCACCTCTCGACCAGCCAGGGCTCTGCCCACCGCCCGCCCCCCTCCCCCCCGCCAGGAGGTGGGAGGCTGACAAGGGGCTGGCCTGGTGTGCAACAGGGGGTCCCTGCCCTCCGCCTAGCCTCTCTACAGAGCCACCCAGCAGCCTCTGCATTCCTCAGATTCCTCTCTCTCATCTGCTCCCTTTGGTTCCTGAGCCTTGGCACCTCCCTGCTGAGGAAGCTGGGAAGGTCCCGGCAGGGGGCCTCCAGCTCCTCCCTTGCTGCGGAGACCACTGCTCCATCCCACCCCCCACTGGCTCCTTGTGTTTCTCCCACCAGCTGCTGGGATGGCCCCAGAGGGTCAGGCAGCCCCCCTTGTTCAACCCCTCTTGGACTAACTCAAGGGTACCCGGATGCCCACAGCTCCCTGCTCCTTGGCTGGTATATGGAGCTATTCTTTCCACTGGACACAGAGCTTGCTCCCCATCTCCATTGTTCTGGTAACAAGTGCCCTTCCCCCTAGCCTCAGAGGTGGGCACAGGCAGACTCTGACTGGACCAATCATCCCAGCATCCTCCTGGCCCTAGTGACTGGGTCAGGGGTGGCCATGTGACCCCCACAGGTAAAGTCACTAGGATCAGGACCTGGCTTCATTCCCAGTGCAGCTGAGAGGTTGGGGAGCTGTAGATTTGGAGATTTTCTTCATCTGCAGGAGGCAAGAATGAGGCACACAGAGTCGGGGTGGGTGGGAGGGAGAAAACCATTATTAGCATTTTTGAACTCTGGATTCAGACCTGTCCCCTTCCCCACAGCCCCCAGTTGTATTAGCCAATGATTCTATTCTATTCTATTCTATTCCATTCTGTTTTGCTTTCCGTACATTCAACTGGATTTCTGTCACTTGCAATCAAAAGAGACCTGATTGAATAGCTGCCTCAGAGCTGGAGCTTGGGTGTCCTGGGAGGTGTTGATGGGTAAGTTGGTCCGACTGAGGAGGGTCCAGTGCCAGCGAGGATGGTAGTCACCTGCTGGCCGGGAGGGGCTTGGTGGGGGCAGTGTGCGTGGTAGAAATTTGCTAAGGAGGCAGTAGGCACAAAGGAATTTCAAACCCCAGCACAGAAGCAAACGGACAGCTTAAGTCCAGCTGCAGCTCCTGCAAGAATGCTTGTCTGGGGGAGGGAGAAATACTCCACCCCCCAGGAAGAAAGGACATCTGATGGAAGGGGGCCTTCCAGGCAAAACTCAGCCCGGAAGGAGTGTTTCTACTGCCCAGCCAGGAGTGGTCACTGGGACAGTGCAGCAGCTGTCGAGGACATCTCTGTACAGGGAAGGGAAGGGCTGAGAACACTCCAGAGAAGGTCAGAGTAGAGTGTAGCCCAGCGTCATAGCTGCCCAACCTGGAACCAAGCCAGAGCAAGCCGGTATTAGCCCAAGTGTGGGAAACGCCACCGATGGAGGATGTGTCCTGGGCCCGAACCCCCTTCCCTTAAGTCTGGGTTCTGAGGAACTGCAGTCAGAGATCTCTTGGCAGGTGGGACTCCAGTTCTCAGAAATGATGAATGATGTGAGATACAGGACGGGGGCCAGCAGGGCCTGAGCAGGACCGCATGGGTTTCTGGCTGCCATGGCTAACTGTTTCCAAACTCCCAGTGAGGAGGGATTGGGACTAACCTCCGCTGTGCAGTTCTTTACTCTCAAGGAGGCTGTTGAGAATCCTTCACGTCATTTGGCGGGGAAAATTCCGTTCCCCAGACGGAGTGTGGTATGGGAGGAAGAATCAGAGTTTAGAGACAAACACAGATTTGAGTCTGAGTCCTGGATCTACCACTTTCTAGCTCAGAGACCTTGAACAAGTTACTTAAGCCCTCTGAACCTCAGTTTTTTAATTTATGAAATGGGAATAATAACATCTCCCCCATGAGGTTGTTGTGGGATTAAATGAGATCACGGATCTAATGTGAATTAAATGAAGCAGAGGTATGTCAATGTGCCTGGTGCGTTCCAGGCACTCCCCAAACACTCTCCTTTCCCCTTATTTGCTGTGGTTTAAGCAAAGCCCTTGAGTTATAAGAACCACCTCAGGTATCGTTAAGGCAAGGTACTGAACTAGAGAAACGCTTACATCACTCCTTGGTACTCAGCTTCGGCTGATGGAGCAAGGAGCTCCCCACCCCTTCCCACCACTTACCAAGAAGCATTCAAAGCAGAATTCTTCTTGGGAAAGCCAGGCTTACCAAACAGGCACAAGACATGGCACCTTAGATGAAGTAAGATGGTCTCACTGAGTTTTGAGCTATTCAATGTCAATTATTAGTAGCATCAGCAGGCTGTGGGGTGGTGAACTTTGTGGTGGCGAGAGCCTACCCTGCCTTGCTTCTCCCTGCTCCAGTTCCTCAAACACCTCAGCCCCAAGCGTGCAACCCTCCTGCTCTGCAACCTTCAATGGCTCCCTCTTCCCTTGGAATTAAGTATAATTTCTTTGACCTGGCATTTGATGATACCCACGGTCTGATCCCAACCTACCTTCTAGCCTTATCTCCTACTGCTCTGCTTCTTGCTCCTTGTCCTCTGGTCAAATTCAACTTCTCTTTTCCAGTCGCACCCTGTGCTTTCCCGCCTCTACGCCTTTGCTCAGCCTGTGCCCACTGCCAGGTTTTCCCTTCTCCCCTCGGTCTGTGGAAATACGATCCCTTCTTCACAGCATCAGGCGAATCCCATCTCCTTCCTGAAGTTCCTCTTTACCCTGAACTGGACGTGATTCTTTCCACCTGCGTCCCCCCCTTGAATCTCATCTTGCGAATCTCAGCTTCAATAAAAGCTCCTGTGAGAACATCCCTCCCCCAAGAGGGATTAATCTCTCCCACTCTGGGCCTGCAATATGCTGTTCTCAGTATGTGCCTGGGATGAGTTGTTTAAGTTTTCTCTGCCGGCCACAGAGACTGGGATGCCTGGCCCTTGCCCATACATCTCTGTGCCCTCCCTGGGGATTGCAACATGCTCAACCTGTGTTTTCCAGAATGATGGTTGATGGCCTCAGGACTCTGGCTATTTCTATTCTCTGCCTGTATCTAACATGCCTGGGAATAGTGTCCTGGGAGTAGCTATAAGCATAAGATCAAGTCCACCCCTCTGCTCCAGGTAGCCGGGGGCCTTCATGTTCTGTTTCCCCTCCTTGCTGTCAAAACTCCTCTGCCACCAAGTAGTTAGACCTTGGGTAAGTTACGACCCCCATCTGAGCATTGATTTCCTCCACAGGAAGATGGAGTTTGGCCAAATCATCCTTAACATCTCCCTCAGCCTAACAATTCTCCCGCAGTCTCTCATGGAGGGAAACCAATGCATAATGACAGATATATAATTAATAATACTGTGTTATATACTTGAAAGTTGCTAGGAGACTAGACTGTAAGTGTCTCACTACAGAAAAGAAATGGCAATTGTGTGATAGGATGGAGGTGTTGGCTAAGGCTATAGGGGTCATCATTTTGCAATATGTGAGTGTATCAAATCAACACAATGCCCACCTTAAACTTATACAATGTTATATGTCAATCGTATCTCAAGAAAACTGGGAAAAATAATGGCGGATAAATGCTTCAGTGGTGGAATTCTAAGCCCCTCGACAGACATTTGAAGCAGACGAGGTTAACCAGGTTGATGAGGGTGTAGACAATGTTGATAAGATTTATTGGTATCATTTATCAGGTGTTGCTGTGTGCGAGGCACTTTGTATAAGCTATCTTGAATTCTCCCAGTACATCTTTGAGGGAATATTAAAACCCACTTTATAGATGAGGAAACTGAGGTTCAAAGAGGTGATGTGACTTTCATTATTCCACCGACAAGTGGCCAAGGCAGAACTTGGAGCCGGGCCCACTGGGCTCCCTCCCATACTCCTCTGGCACATTCCAGGCAGGCCCAAGTGGCTGGAGCAGGGCCCGCCTGCCTCCCCTCCTGCCCTCTGCGGCTGTTTCGCATCCTGCTGGATTCCTGAGGTGTCAGGCCTCATTAGAGCCCGCACCCCAGCAAGCGCCGAGAGGCAGTTGACAGGTATACAATCTGACCGCGACTCCCTTCACATTATCAAGCTGTCTTCAGGCAGGAACGTGCCGGGAAGCTGGACAGAGGCCCCTGGCTTGGCTGCATAATCTGATGCACATTAAAAACATCTTTCAGACGCCTTCCCCTTGCTGCACACTTGTTCTCACTCTCCCGGTTTCTCTTTTTCTCCATCCAACAAAAGCTGATGAAGTTAGCCAGCAACGTGGGCTCTCCAGCCCAAGCGGGGTCTTGTTGACTGGATGGCCACCCAGGAACGGCTGACATTCTTGGTGTTTGGCTGGCATCTGGGTGAGAGCGCCTGGGACAGCGGGCCACATCCAAGCGAGTTTTGACAGGGACCAGTAGCTCTGCCTCCCTCTCCACTTCTGGGGAATGGGTGCAATTTTACCACAACCATCAATAGAAAGCCTGGACTAATACTAACCATGAGTGGCATCGGATGAGTGCTTGATTTGGGGGCTGAATCTCTTTTTGCGCTTGGGGAGTTCCCCATTGTATGAGCCACTTTGGGGGAGGACAGCCAGCCTTCCACCAAGAACCCAAGAAAACCAGATCCTTGCTTTCCCAGGGACCCTTGCAACCAGGAAGTGGGCATGTGACCAGAGCCAGCCAATCCGATGCTCCTGCCTCTCGTTTAATTCAGCCCAGGGGCAGGGGAGAGTCTGACCCCGTACCCGCCACTGTCCTGGGGTGGCGAGGCCACAGGCAGTAGGCGTCGGGTGCACAGAGCCGGGGGTGGTACACAGAAAGCTTCACTGGGCGTAGCCTGGTTTGGGCTGTGGTTCTGGCTGCCAGTTCTGGGATTTTCTGACCCTAGATTTCCAGCCCTCCCGATAACTTTTCTGCTTCAAGCAGCACAAAGGCAACTCCTGTTGTTTCTAATTAAGGTTCTCTGGCTAGAACTCACGTGGTGGCTTTTTTAATTCTTACAACAACCCTTGAGATAGATGCACTGATTAACCTCATTTTACAGGTGAGGAAACTGAGGCACGGAGTGATTCACTAACACAAGGCGAAACAGTAGGAAACGGCAGGACATGGATTCAAACCCAGGTCCGAGAGCCTGGGCTGTCAAACACTTCGAGAAAGAGCCTGTGGTAGGCTGAACAATGGCCTACAAAGATGTTGATTGTAATTAGGTTAAGGATCTTGAGATGAGGAGATTATCCTGGATTATCTGAGTGGGCCCATTGTAATTCCAAGAGTCCTGTAAGGGAGAAAGATGTAAGGACAGAGCGGAAGTCAGAGAGGAGAGACGCCGCTACACATGCTGGTTTGAGGATGGAGGAAGGGGCCATGAGCTCGGGAATGTAGGCAGCCTCTGGAAAGTGGCAAAGCCGAGGCAACAGATCCCTCCCCAGAAGGAAGCCGCCCTTCCAACACCTTGATTCTGGCCCCCCGGTGAGACTGATTTGGGACTTCTGAACTCTAAAGCTGTAAGATAATACATTTATGTTGTTTTAAGACACTAAGTTTGTGGTAATTTGTTATGGTAGCAGTAGGAAACTCCCCGGAGCTATAAAAAGGTTTACACCATTTGTAATTTTTGTTGAAGATAGGCTATTGACAAGATGGAGCTCCGTGAGAAACACCCCCATTGTACCCCCAGGGCCTATCACAGTGCCTGGCTCAGGGCGGCTGTTCGGTATATCTGTGTCACACAAAAGGACAAATGAACGCAGACACCACGATCCCTGCCCTGGGGAGAGATGAGGCCAGTCATAGGAGATGGTAGCTGTGGCCTTGGCCCCAAGACCAAGGAGAGGCCACGGAAGCCCAAGTGGGTCACACACACGGAGGCTGGGGCAGACCTGGACCCAGAGCTGATTGAGCCAGCCCCGTTACCCTTTGCTGCCAAACCCATGCCCTCAGTGGCTTACCACTCCCATGGTGAGGGACAGCCTCATTCCAACAGCGCAGAAGCCAGAGGGCTCCATCCTAGCCTGAAAGGCTGTGCTGTGTCTCCTGTTTGAATTTGCTTGTGAAATCCCTCATTCAGGCCCTCCGTGCAGGAGACAGGCCTGAGGAGGCAGCCTCAGCCTGAATCCGTATTTACCTCTCCCTATATCCCTTCCATGGGCTCATGGTTGAAGGGGGTGTGCCTGGGAACGGCTGACACGAGGAACATCTTTTGTGGTCTCACTTCCTCTATCTTATTTCCGGGAAAATAGCATGGTCTTCAGGCATATGTTATAAAGTCCGGGTGGTCCTCCCATCTCTGTCACGCTCAGAAGCTCCAACGCCTAGAGCTGTGCCCTGGTGCACTCCTATTCATCCTTCAAAACTAAGCTGACTAAATGCCATATGATATCCTGGATTGGATGCTGGATTGCAAAAGCTGCTGAAATCCCAACAAAGACTGTAGTCTAGTTAATAGGATTGTACCAACGCGCATCTCTTCATTTTGACAAATGTAGTGTGGTTATATAAGATGTTAACATTAGGGAAAGCTGTGGGAAGAATATATGGGAACTCTCTGTACGACCTTTGTAACTTTTCTACAAATCTAAAATTATCCCCAAATAAAAAGTTTGTTAAAAAAAAAAAAAAAGAAACAACTAACTTGGCCCAGGCATGGTCAGGAGTGGAAGCCCTCATGGCCAGTTGGTATCCCTGCCACATATGCCTGTGCCCTATTTTTTTCCCTGTTGTGGCTTAGATCATGCCAAGATGTGGTGACCTTTCCCCTTCAACCAGAAGCTCACGAGGGCAGGGGCTGTGTCTTATTGTACCTTCTGTAGCGGTCAGGGAGCACTTACCATGTACACTGTACATATTTTCCATGTATTAACTCGTTTAGTCCTTACAGGACTTGGAGGCAGGTACTGTCGTTATCCGCGTGTCACAGATGAGCATATTGAGGCACAGAGAAGTCAGATAACGACTAAAGTCACAAAGCTAGCGAATGGCAGGACCAGGACCGGGATTTGAATAGCTGCAGCAGTTTGCTTTCAGAATTCACGTCCTGCACCCTCTGCCACAGGAAGCCACGTGGCCTGGGGGCTGAGCAGACCTCGGGCGTCAGGTCAGCATCCCAGTTCGCCACTCACCAGCTGTGTGACCCTAGACAAATGAATCAACCTCTCTGAGTTCAGTTTCCTCATCCATGAAATGAACAGAAGAATCAAAACGGTTTCACCAGGAGTAAATGAGACATGCAGAGTGCTTAGCCTGGTGCCAGACACATAGCAACCATGATGATGATGATGGTAGGTGGTTAACTGTGGGGATTATGCTAAAGGTAGTAAGTGGTGAGCGTGATGATAGAATGAGTATGGTGATGATAGAGAGGATGATGTCATGCTTGCTCACTGAGGGAACAATGCAGGAGCAAAAGGGGACTAGTATCAGCTTCTGGAAGGGTCCAGTCACGATGAACTGGGTGTCGGAGGAAAAGCATATGGCAGCAACAGGCAATGACCATCAATCCAGAGGCCAGAGAGGAGAGAGTGAGGGAGGAGGCCAGCTGCAAGGGAGCACAGCCAGCAGAAAGTGGTGGTAGAGAGAATGGGCCCAGCCCCAGACCAGATGCACAGTCCTCTGACTCTGCCAGAAGGTGGATGTTTCCACCACGGCCTCCTGTACTGCTCCGAGCCTGGGAAAAAGCAAGCAAATCAGGCCCAGGCCCCAGGCAGCCCTGCTGCTCTCCCTGCTGGAAAAGGCTTGGTCTGCTGATTGTTGCACAATTACAGATGGGCTCTTGTCCCTGCCTGAGCAGGAACCTTTTGTCTGGCAGGGGGAGGAAGAGACAAGGGGACGCCGGAGAGGAGCTCCCGGATGCCACACGCTCTGAGCTCCTCCTACAGTGCCTGCCAGGGCCCAGGTGGGTGTGCGGGCTGAGGAAGCCCTTGCCACCCGGCGAGCGAGGCTCCAGAGGCCTGGCACCAGAAGGAGAGGTGGCAGATGTCAGCACCGAGAAGAGCATTCTGAGACACAAGAATAGGCCAACCACAAAACAGGGAGGCGCCGTCTCTGAAACATCGCCTTCCTCCCTGGAGCAGAAAAGACCACATGTTGGGAGGCCACGAGGTTTCCTGGAACTGCTAGGAGCAGAGGCTGATCCCCAGTGGACCAGTTTCCCTTGCGGGGTCCCAGAGCCCTGGGCACGGGGTGGGCACCCTCACGGAAAGGGTCCATATCTATGCTTGTCCATGTTCTGAAAGATACCCTCCCAGCCGCTGATGTCCCTGATGAGAAAGTGACACTCCTGCAACCAGCCAGCAGAAGATGGTCCACGCTTTTATTGTTTATGGGAGACCCTCCATGGAAAGTGTTGGCAGAGCCTGGATCCCGCTACGAACCACAGAAAACCCGTGCAGACTTCAGCTCTACCCCTGATCACAAACCCTTATGCGTTTAATTGCGTTAATTTTAAATAGCAGTTGAGTGCCTTTGTGCCAGGCCTTGTTCTAGGAACAGGGAGGTGGGGGACGGGTGGAATGGCAAACAAGACGAGCCCCTGTTCTAGTGGAGTTAACGTCTACAAGACAGTGAACAGGAAATAAAGCCAGCTGATTCCTTTGGATAGTGATGAACAGTGCAAAGACCCTAAGTGTGGTTAGGAGAGGGAGATGTCCAGGCCTGGGGGCACCAAGCAGCTGCTTCAGTCTGGTGGTCAGGAAGGCTTCTCGGAGGAGGTGACATCCGAGTGGATCCCTCGGAGGTGAGAAGCAGCCAACTGTGCAAAGATCCGTGTGAGGAGCGTTTCGAGCAGAAACAGCATCAAACTGCAGAAGCCCCATCCAAGGAAGGAGCAAGCAGGGAAGGGCAGAGTGGCTGGAATGGAATGTGAGCAGGGGATGTGGCACAGATGGACTTGGTGGAAGAGCAGTGACTAGGGCGTGTAGATGCGGAGCCTTAGAAGTCAGAGGAGGGAAACTGGACTCAATTCTAAGGGAAATGGGAAGTCAGTAGAGAGCTGTAAACAGAGGTGTGGCGTGATCTGGCTGTTGTCAAAGCCCGCTGTAGCAGTGGGAGGAAAGTGGATTGTAGACGGGCAGTGGAAGGAAGCAGGGAGACCTAGCAGGTCTATTTCAGTTGTAGCCAGAGAGGATGATGGCCCGGACTAGTGAGGGAGAGCAGTGGACAGAACGAGGCTATACAGTATTTTGGAAGGTTGAGCTGATGGGAGCTGCTGATGGAATAGATATAAGCAGTGATAGAAAGCAGAGGATTAAGATCTGGCGCTTGAGCTGATGGCTGGGTGACAGTGTCCGTTTGCTGCTGTGGGAAAGAACAGGTTATGGGGTAGGGGTAGGGGTCAAGAGAGTGCCACCTTCCACAGGAAGCTGGACGTCGAGGGGTTTGGGCTGGACTCAAGTTTTCATGAGGTGTTTGGGAAGGTGGCTCAGGTCTATGGAGCTGCTGCAGGGTGTGGGGAGATTGTGGGTGGAATCAAATCTCAGTTAAAACACAGTGACTCCCCTTTAATCTATTTTGTAGATAAAAATGTTTTTTACTGATTCAGGAAAAAAAAAAAAGACATCTTCATCGCAACATTGTTCACAATAGCCGAAAGGTAGAAACAACCCAAGTGCCCATCAAAAATAGATGAATGGATAAACAAAATGTGGCATGTAAACACAATGGAATATTTTTCAGCCATAAAAAGGAATGAAACTGGGGCTTCCCTGGTGGCGCAGTGGTTGAGAGTCCGCCTGCCGATGCAGGGGACACGGGCTCGTGCCCCAGTCCGGGAGGATCCCACATGCCGCGGAGCGGCTGGGCCCGCGAGCCATGGCCGCTGAGCCTGCGGTTCCGGAGCCTGTGCTCCGCAAGGGGAGAGGCCACAACAGTGAGAGGCCCGCATAACGCAAAAAAAAAAAAAGGAATGAAACTGGGGCTTCCCTGGGGGCGCAGTGGTTGAGAGTCCGCCTGCCGATGCAGGGGACACGGGCTCGTGCCCCAGTCCGGGAGGATCCCACATGCCGCGGAGCGGCTGGGCCCGCGAGCCATGGCCGCTGAGCCTGCGGTTCCGGAGCCTGTGCTCCGCAAGGGGAGAGGCCACAACAGTGAGAGGCCCGCATAACGCAAAAAAAAAAAAAAAGGAATGAAACTATGACACTTGTTACAACATAGGTGAACCATAGAAACATTACAATAAGTGAAATAAGCCAGATACAGAAGGACAAATATTGTATGATTCCACTTACATGATGTACCAAGAATAGGCAAACTTATAGAGACAGAAAGTAGGATAGATGTTACCAGGGACTGACGAGAGGTGAGAAGGGGGATTTATTATTTAATGGGTCCAGAGTTTTTGTTCAAGATGGTGAAAAAGATTTGGAAACAGAAAGTGGTGATGGTTACACCTGATCCTCTAGATCCCTGGCTGCAGGTCCAGGCAGATCTGCATCCCCAAGAAGACTGCCTCCAGGTGGAGCTTCATCCAAATTCACCTGTCTCCACCCACCCACAGGATGTCCCCAGTCTGGTGTCCCACGTGGCCTTGTCTCAGTCAGCTCAGGCTGCCATAACAGAGCACCACAGCCTGGGTGGCTTAAACAACAGACACATATTTCACATATTTCTCACAGTTCTGGAGGCTGAGAAGTCCAAGATCAAGGGGCTGGTCAATTTGATTCCTGATGAGAGCTGTCTTTTTGGCTTGCAGACCTTTTCATTGTATCTTCACATGGGAGAGAGAGAGAGAGAGAGAGAGAGAGAGAGAGAGAGAGAGAGAGAGAGAACTCTCTGGTATCTCCTCCTGTAAAGACACTAATCCTATCGGACCAGGGCTCCACCATTATGACCTCATTTAGCCTTAATTACTTCCTTACTACAAATACAGCCACACTGGAAGTTAAGTCTCCAACATATGAATTATTAGGGTGACAGAGTCACAAGGCAGTCCATAGCAAGTTTCAACCTCAGTGTGGCCTAATCCAATCTGCCCTCCTGCCCCCACATCAGTGTCTCCTGCTCATTTCTCTGTTCCACTGGTGGCAGCTCTGTGCTCCAAGTCATTCAGTGGTCCATCCTCCCTCTACCTGCCCATGCGCCTGCTGTCACAGAGGTCTTCCCAAAACACCAAAGGGGCCATATCATCCCTTCTATATCTCCACCATGTATGTTCAAACACCTTCAGTGGCTCCCCACTGCCAACCAGATAACATTTAAACTTTTCACCCTGGTATTCAAGGCCATCCCACAGAATGGTCCAAACCTGTCTTCGCAGTTACTCCCCTGTTCTCTTATCAACTGTTATACTTTTCCACTCCTATGTCTTTGCTCACCCCATCCCCTTTGTCTGCAGTGCTCTACCACCTCCTACCTAGAGGGTTTACATCCTCCCAAGTCAAGTTCAAGCTTATCATCCTGCCAGATACCTTCTCTGACTATTCTAGCTGGAAGAGACATCTCCCTCCTTGAGCTCCTTTGTTTCTTGCATTAGTCAATGACACCTTTGATAAAAAGAAAAAAAAAAAAACCCAACAGAAACTCAGCTCTTACTAGCATCTTAAGGGAGAGTTAATTGGCTCATGTATCTGGCAAGTCCAAGCTTGGAGAACGTCCTAGAAATGAATATCAGGGCTCTTATGCGTTTCATCACTCAACGCTTCATTTCTCTAGGGCTGCCCTCACTCTTTCATACTACAGTTGTAGTACCTCCGTGCAGTGGGGGGCAGAAAGAGAATATGGTCATGGGCAGTTGCAGGCTCCCGCCATCCCCATTTAGTGGCTCTGCGTGAATGAGAGCATCTGCCTACAATCCTAAGGAATGATTATGATTTGGACCATGTGCCATCCCAGATCCGTCACTGAGACCAGGAGAATAAGGTGCAGTGATTGTCCTGGCAAGGGTCACATCACCACTTGGTGGGCCAGAAACATGGACTACTGTGATTGACACCTTGCCAGTGGTGGAGTAGGGGAAGGGCAGCTTCCCAAAGGGGTGTGTGGCAGATGAAAACAATGGTCCATCATACCACTCGTCTTTATTACATAACTATTTGTAATCCCCTTTGCCTGTGTCTATGTGCATCTCACATGCCAGATTTAAACTCCTTGGGGACAAGGGGATGGGTCTTATTTTTGTCTAAAGCCCCACACCTGGCATAGGATCTGACCCATACATTTTCAATAAATGCTACTAGCTGTGCATGGAGTTGTCCTCTTCCCCCTACGCTGACCTTTCAAATGGTCCTCGGTGGGGGAGAAGTGGAAGAGCTGAGTGTATCCTTCAAATGGTGTCACGTGGCTCCCTAGGAGTTCTGAACACCTTTCCAGGGGCCCCACTGGGAAGGACAGTGAATCATCAGGCTTCTGTGTGGTCCCATCCCTGCTTTTATCTGTTTCATATAAATTTAGATTTCTTACAGAAAATAATTTGAAGAAATAATTTTTATAAAACTTTTTAAAAAGTTTGAAAACCACTGTGCCGGGGAAGGGCATAGATGGACTCTGGATTCTTGGAGCTGCTGTTCATCAAAGGATCCTGTGGTCAAATGAGCCTGGGAAACTTGATTCACTATAGCCCCTTCTTGGTGAAAAATAATGCACATTAATATATTAAACTCTCTGAGAAGTCCTGCAGCAGAGAATATCTTCTTGGATTTGTTTAACTCACTGATTCCCAAGATGATTCAATCCTAAATTCTATTGTCTATGAGCACCAATTAACATCCTGAAGAGCCAGTGTCCCATGGAACCCAAATTGGAAACTCCTGGGCTGGGGATCTCTAAGGCCCCTTCTGGATCCCTGTGAGAAATGGCTGAAAGAGCTGGAGACAAGGAGACTAAATCTTATCTGAAAGATCTGTCACTGGAAGAGGTAGCTGCTTTGTACGATGGGTCCCCCGCAGGAAGCCTGCCTTAAAAACTGAGCTCTCCTTGGGCTTCCCTGGTGGCGCAGTGGTTGAGAGTCCGCCTGCTGATGCAGGGGACACGGGTTCGTGGCCCGGTCCAGGAAGATCCCACATGCCGCGGAGCGGCTGGGCCCGTGAGCCATGGCCGCTGAGCCTGCGGTTCCGGAGCCTGTGCTCCGCAAGGGGAGAGGCCACAACAGTGAGAGGCCCGCATACCGCAAAACAAACACAAACAAATAAACAAACAAAAAAGTCTGGGAGGAAATGCAATACTAGGTCAAGAGTGATTTTTCTCTAAAAAGTGAGTTTGGAGTAAAATCGCTCTTTTTCTTTTTGAAAACTCTGCATTTCAGCTTTGCTATCATGAAAGTGCATTTTTTGAGTAATAAAAAAGTGTCCGAGGTGAGGCTGGATGAGCGTTTCATAAGGAGGTTGTACAGGCTGTCTGTCACGGGGTGGGAAGCCAGGAGCAGATGGCCATGGCGTCTTTCAGTTCCCAGTTGAGACCTGTGGCTGCCTTTGTAGGGGGAGACATTCCTGCAGGCAGAGCCGGGAAGAGGCAGGAGGGTTTGGTTCTCTTCTGAGTCTGGAGCGTCGTCCCTGGTCCTCATCTCTGTTGTCCCCACCACTCCATCCCCATCCCTGGGCACTGAACTCTCTGGCCATCCTTCCCCTTCCCCAGCCTCACCTGGGGGGATACAGAGCATCACTAGTGTCACCTGCACAGCGCAGTGCCACCACAGGCCACCACTGAGCCACCAGACACCACGTCAGGGCATCCTGAGTCCAGGCCCCTGCCAAGGCCCCGGGCAACGTCTGCTGGCTCCTAGGCTCCTCCAGGGAGTTTTCCCAGGGACCTCCACCCTGCCAGCCCGCCAGCCAGAGGAGGAGGGAGGGAAGACAGGGGCAGCACAGTTGTGGTTAGCCTAGGGGGAGGGGTGGAAAAAGGCCTCCCCGCTGCCATTCCTGCGGGGTGGGGGCAGCGCTGTCCCCCAGGACAGGAGCCTGGCTTTGTTGTTGTTGTTTCCTAAAGAGAAGAAACGGCAGAGATGAGTTTCCAGACGCCAAGAAGGGGGAAGAATGTGAACCCCTGCTGGGATGACAAGGCCTCCGCCTCTGTGGTACCCAGACCCAGTGGATGCCTCGGGGCCAGGGGACCGACCGTGCCAAACACAGCCGGCTTCCCAGAGCCGTCACTCATTCTGGACCCAGAGGGAGGGTGGGGTGACCTTGGGTGACTATAGATCTCTTGTGCATACGTGAGTTTGGGCAAATCATCGTTGTCAGGGCACAGATCTGAGGATTCAGAGTGTTCCAGAGTTTACACCAACCCAATGAGACAGCTATTAGTGTTATTCCTGTTTTACAAATGAGGAAACCGAGGCTCAGAGCAATAAAGTGACTGAATTGCCTAAAGCCACAGAATTGGGAAGTGGCAGAGCTTGGACTCAAACCCGTGCCAAGCTTACTCTAAGACACATGCTCTCTCTGCCAGGACATTCTGTCTCCTAAGAAGGTAAAGAAGGTGTGGTCTAATTCTGGTTTGTACTCACACTCCCTTCCGGAGAGCCTCGCCACATCAAAGGCTCCTAATGCACGGTATGTAGACTTTGATCTTCCTAGCCTCCATCCCTGTTGGAAGGTGCCAAGAAGCCAGTCGTTGTCGATGTGCAGTGGGTGAAGGGCTGGAGCTTGGATGGAACTGGAGCTCCGCCCTGGGGACTCCAGGCTGGATCTTTGTTCCAGGGCTGGCCAAGTCCAGAAGTCCATGTGGGCTGGAGCCTGGGTGGGGCCGTTGCTTCAACTCACATTGTCCGGGGCAGCTCCAAATCCCCAAGCCTGTGCCGCAGCTCTAGTCAGGGGCACCTGCCATCCCAGGCTCTGGAGGGTTTGCCATGGGCCTGGGTCTCTCTGCCCAAACGTAGCCCTGCTAAGCCAACCTGGTCCTCCTTCAGGGGTGCCTCTGGATGACGTCAGACACAAGGGCCAGGCGTGGGACTGGGAGCCAGATAAGGGTGAGATGCTGAGTTTGGCCATCCCAAACTTGGGAAAACAAGTGGAATTCTAGAATTCTGGCTGAGTTACTGGACTAACCAGGAATTCAGATCAAGTCCTTGGAAAGACGTCAGCAACAACAGTCAAGTGAAAGAAAAATCTCTTAAATGGGATTTATAGAGCCATCCCACCTTTGCAAGTACATGCATTTCAATGGGTGTATATGTATGAATCTACATCTCTTTCCATAAGAACCCAGAGACAGGTCAAACTTTACAGATTAAGAACATGGTCCTCCACAAGACTGCCCTCCCTTCAGATACAAGGGCTACCTGCACTTCAGACCAGCTGGCTACGGACTCTGAGATCCCCATGGACAACCTCAGGTTCCATAATTCGCTAGAAAGACAGAACTCAAAAAAGCACTATAATTATGATTATTGTTTTATTATAGCAAAAAGGACACAGATTAGAAGATACGCATGGGGCTAAGTCTGGGAGGGTTCCAAACACAGTGCTTCCATCACCCTCAGGACCGTGTTGCCCTCCTGGCATCGATGTATGACCAAGAGTACTGCCAACCAGGAACCTCGCCAGAGCTTCAGAGTCCAGAGTTTTTAATGAGTCTTCATTGCACAGGTATGATTGGCTGATCTCCAGCCCCTTCCCTTCCCCAGATGTTGGGCTGATATCATGCAGCTCAAAGCCCTAACCCTCTAATCATAGGATCGGTCTTTCAGGCATGGCCAGCCCCTATCCTGAGCCACCCTGTTAGTAAGAACTCTTAGGTGTGGTCCCAGGAGCCCACCAGGAGTAATAATGCACTCTTATTACCCAGCAGATTCCAAGGGCTTAGAGGTTGCATCACAGAACTGGAGACAAAAACCCAGCCAAATGCTTTATTACACAAAATGTTCATGACATACAAAAAAGAATGGAAGGAGGCCCCTCAAAACGTGAATAGTGGTTCTGTCAGAGTGCAGAAGTTTGGGTTATGGCAGACACAGTGTTATGTTCACCAGACCCAATTACTCTTCTTCCTGACACACAGTTAGACTACATTTCCCAGCTTCCCTTGCAGTCAGATGTAGCCATGTGACTGAATTCTGGCCAAGGAAATGTGAGCAGAAAATAACGCTTGCCATTTTCAAGCCTAACCCATAAAACCTGCTGCACAGTCTTTACTCTCTTTTTTCCCACTTACTGGCTAGAGACATAGAACTCAGGGCCCTAGAGGATGATGGAGCCATAAGATATGAGGATTCCGGGTACCAGAATCATCAAGAGAAAGGCCATGGATCAAATACTGTCATTGGACTTTTGCATGAGTAAAAACAATCTATTATTTTAAGCAACTGAGATTTGGAAGTTGTTTATTAGCATCAGATGGCCTACTGTAATTAATGCATGGCAAATTTCTTCCCCCCCCCCTGCGCTTATGTTAATTTTCTTAACATGCTATAATAAAAACTCACCATGCTTGTAAGACCAAAAGCAAACACCAAGGTTATTTTTTAATGACAACATACAAAAAATTAAATTAGATGGTTAGATTAGAGTGGAGTGTGCCTGAATAATTTTAACATGTTTTTGAAGAAAAAATTAAATTTGTTGGCACAGGAAAGAATCTTTGTTCTTCTTGAATCCCTGAACATGGAGGAGTTCCTCTCCTTTCTCAGTGACCCACCCAGCAGGCCTTGAAGTCGCTTTTTAACTTGAACACCCCCAGAGTTAAAAGCCCACAGGGCTTCTTCCCAGCCTGCTGCCTGGGTTACATTCCAGGACCTGCTTCCGCTCCTACCCAGTTCCCTTGGCCTGAGACTGAGGCCCAGGGATACGGAAGGGGACTCAGGCTAGGACCCCAGACTTCTCTCCATTCACAGGGTTTCTCCCCACGGTGGGTCCTTGTAGAGAACAGTCTGGGCTCCATAAGGATATCTCATCAACCTCACTACCTTGACATTTTCACCAAGAAGGAGCTTTTTTTCCTTCTGCTGAATCTGCTGTGGCTTCACAGAGTAACCAGACCCAGGTCACTCAGGGCTTGCCCAGGGCCTGGGACCCCAAGGGTCTACTTACTGAGGATATACTTCCAGTTCAGTTCCAAAGTAGCCTGCTGAGAACTTCCCTTTTCCCACTTTTCATCCATGAGGTGGTTGGTGCTGCATGGGCATGCTTTTCATTATCAATAAATATAGGATTTATATTAGTCAGGGTTCTCCAGAGAAACAGAACCAATAGAATGTGTGTTTACATATAATGTGTGTGTACACATATAATGTATATACATATAATGTGTATGTGTATATATGTGTGTGTGTATATATATGTGTGTGTATGTGTGTGTGTGTGCATACATATATATACACATATTTAGAGACATTTATTTTAAAGAATTGGCTTATGTGATTACAGAGGCTGACCAATCCAAAATCTGCAGGGTTGCTCAGCAATCCAAAGGCCACCTTCTGGCAGAATTTCCTCTTGCTTGGGGGATTCAGTCTTTTGTTCTATTCAGGACTTCAACTGTTTGGACAAGGCCCACCCACATTATGGAAGACAATCTGCTTTACTCAAAGTCCACTGATTTAAATGTTAATTTCATCTAAAAGCACCCTCACAGAAACATCCAGGATAATATTTGACCAAATATCTGGTCACTATGGCCCACTGAAGTTGACACATACAATTAACCATCATGGGATCCTTGAAAACCCAGCCTTTAGGTCAGTTTTTCTTGAGAGCTAAAACTTCATACTCCAGGAGCATCTCAGCTCATGGTAATCTCATGACACAGCTACTTGCTGAGTGCTGCTAGCCCCTCACATCATCATCACCATCACCATCATCATCATCATCATCACTACCATCATCATCATCATTATTATTCCCACTTTACAGGTGCCCAAAATTCAGAGAGGCTCAGTGACTCATCCAAGATTACATAGATGGGAAAGAGAGGAAACTGGATTTGAACTGAGATATTGGAACCAAGCTCATACACTTTCCATCTTGCCAGGCTGTCTCTTTTCAAGCAAACACAAAAAAACATTTACAACAAGGCCTGGCACCACTCTGGGCAAATGCCTACCATAGCCCTGCGACACCAGCACCTCTAATAGCCCCATTTAACAAATGAGGAAAAAAAAAAAAAACAGGCACAGAGAGGCGGGCTAGCTGGCACCACAGCAGAGCTGAGATTTGATCCCGGAAGCCTGACCCCTGAGCCCACAGCTAACTACTGCCTCACACTGCCTCCCTCTCCACCCCACACCTACTTGTATTTTTAAAGGAGCTTCATAGGAAAGAAGAATCTAAAAATTATTAGGCTCCTGATCTTTGCGACCCTCTAAACTGAGCTTCTGAAACGTATGTGCCCTGTTGTAACCACAGCTACCAGCCATCTGGGGCTCTGCCTTTTGCCCTGTCACCTCCCCATTTCCCCCATCCACAGAGCCCACATGCTGCCACTTCCGTGGACCAGTGTCTCCCATTCTGCTGATTTCCCCCAGCTCCTTACCCAGATGGTTGGGGGTTACTAAGAGTGAGCATTTCCATAGAGCCAACTCTGGGCCAAACGTAGGGCTAGATTTATCCACATGGACTCCTGGGCACCCTGGCAACCATGTGAGGCAGGTACTATATCATCCCCATTACACAGATGAGGCGACTGAGGCACAGAGCCGTCAGGTAACTTGGCTAAGGCTGTGCAGCTACTAGGTGTGGCCCAATCCAGGTCTGACTGATGTGACAGCTAGAGCTGGCCCAGGGACTAGCCAGTCTTTTGGGAGACATGGACTGGGTCCCACGGCATACCTAGCTTCAGCACGTGCTGGCAACCCAGATACGAGTGAGATGCAGGCCCTGCCCTTCTCTGGCTCACTGTCTAGCCAGGCAGCATAAAAATATCCTCCCTCTCTAACATGAAACCAGCTTTCCAGGACCCCACGTTGCAATCCCTGGCCAGCCTCCACCTTATAACTCTACAGCTAGGCCTCCCAGCCTCCAGCCTGCCGTCCAGTGCCAAGGTCTGGCCTCCACTGGAGGAGGTGGCATCTGGTTCTGCTTTGCTTGGGAAAACAGCTCCATTTACATCTATTTGGACTATGCAGCTTGCCTCCCCACTCAGCCTCGGCTTGGTCCTCAAAATGAAGCCTTCCTGCAAGGCACCGGAGACAGGTCTACCGGCTGGGAAAGGGGGAGGTCTCTGTTGAAGTCATCATTTTCCCTAATGGAGACTGCACTGCCAACCCCCCAACAGGGCAGGGCTGCTGGTGGTCTGGAGCCCCTGGGTGGGCAGTATTTCCAGACAACTGGACTGAGCTTGTGGGAGCTCACTGACTGCCTGTCACACTGAGACTCTGGACCCCACCCCATAACACCACAACAAAAGGCCTTCGACTCCCCTTTCCCATAACATCCCTCCTAGGGTCCCCCTTCCTGCCCTCCTAGTTCTGGCAGCCATGTTGGCCCCCCCCTGGAGCACTGTGGCCTGGAAAGCAGGTGACCTGGGAGCAAGGGTCTGGCCATATGGAGACCAGGATGGTTCTTCCACAGGGGAATGCCAAGTATTGCTGTGGCAGAGCTGCATCTCAGCCAGGAGTCTCCCCTGAGGACTCACAGGCAAGAGGCAAAGCCGTTCAGAGTTGCCAAGAGACATGATTCATTCACTTGCCAATTACTGAGTTCCCACCAGCTCCAAGTTAAGACCTGAGGTTCCCTGGTGAACAAAAGCAGACACAGTCCCTTCATTCCTAGTGGGGAGGTGGTGAGAAATCACAGTGATGAATGAGAATTAAAACTAAGGGAAGGTGCTGAGGAGAAGAGGAGCTTGATTCTATGAGGCCTGACACAAAGAAGCAGACGGGAGTCTGGGAAGACTTTCTGGAGGAAGTGAGGCTTGCCTTGTGTTCTGTCATATCAGTAGGAGTTAACCAAGGGAGAGGGCAGAAGAATGAGGATCCCAGGTTTGGATGAGCAGGGAGTTTTTCAGGAAGTGAACATAAGTCCTGGTCAGCAGGAGGACAGAAATGAGTAGAAAGTCATAGGGGATGGGCTGAAATTCATGGAGGAGAGATGGGGGAGGCAGGGCCTTGACACTATGTTAAGAATCTGTATCCCCACACTTGAGGGACAATCCATGTCTTCACCTGGGTTTGTGTGCGTGTTGGGCAACTTGCCCAATGACAAGAGTGTCTAATGTCCATCCCTCACTGGAGGATTTTGACATCCATATAGATATTATTATTTATTTCTTTTTAAAGAAATGCCAAATAATTTATCCAAGTGATTAAAAGTTGTTCAAAACTTTAAAAAATGTTTCCACAATAATTTAAAAAATTCTATTATCGTATCCACAGGGGATTGGTTCCAGGAGCCCCCTCTTATACCAAAATCCATGGATGTTCAAGTCCCTTATACAAAATGGCCTAATACAATGAAAGGATGGTCCCTCCATATCCATGGATGTGAAACCCACAAATACGGAGGGCTGACTATACATTTATTGAAAAAGATCTGAGTATAAGTGGACCTGCGCAGTTCGAGCCCATGTTGTTCAAGGGTCAGCTGTGTTTATAAAAGTTTAATTTTAAAGTCACTATTGAGTCTAACAGTTAAGAGCAGGCAGGTGTGTCCTTTATGAGCTGAGGGTCACTTCCCCTCTCCAAAACTCTTTTCTCATTTGGAAAATGGCAAAGTATCTAGTTCACAGTACTACTGATAAATTAAGGAATGAATGTAAGCCAACAGCAGGCACTTAGTGTTCAATTAACTATTCGTGAGTTTTAAATATCCTCCCACCCAAAACCTGTTCCATCCTCTGGCTTTCTCACTTTGAAAAACAGCCTCACCCTGTATCCAGCAATGTTCAAGCCTCAAATCCAGGAGTCACCTTTATAGCACACTTCCTTTACCCCCAAAGTCTGATCCACGGGCAGTTGGCATCACTTCCTGAATCTGCCCATGTTGGCCACGTCTTTGCATTTCCCCCCTTTTCTCTCCTTCCAACTCTCCATCATGGCCCCCTCGCTCACTCTACTGCTTCTCAAGTGGCCTCCCATTTGCCCCTGCCCCCCATGGTCCATTCTCCACACAGTGGCCGGAGTGACCCTGGGATCCCCACAGCTCTGAATCCTTCTTAACATTCGGGTACAAGTTAAATTGCAGCTCCTCAGCGAAGCCTGTCCTGACTACCTGTCTTAAGTCATTCCTCCCCACCCCTCACTTTCTATCCCTTTATCTTATCATCTTATCTACAGCACTTCACTTATTTGAAATTATCTTAGTTATTTGCTTACTTGTTAGTGCCTAGAAAGTAAGTTCCTGGAGGGCAAGGACCCCCTCAGTCTGGTTTATCACTCTATCCCCAGCACATAATAAAAGCTTGGTAAATATTTGTTAAATGTACGGATTAATAGCAATACTGTTCATATAAAATTAATTTGGAAATGCCTCAAATGTCACCTCCTCTCTGAAGCCATCTCTGATTTCTGGAGCATTCTGTGCCTATGTCTACTGGCCAGCTGACCTGGGGTTGAGCTGCTTTAAGGTAAGGTGGTCCAGGGCTGATGAGGGTTGCTGTAGGGTTTTTCTGAGAGAATAGCTCAGCCTTGTCACCTTGGAGGCCTGGAACCCCCACCAAGCAACAGGCTGGCACAGGCAAGGAGACTTCATCCCCATCGTGCAACTGATGGGCCAGAGAAGAAGAGGTCAGGGCCAAAAACTAGAAACAATTTTCACAAGAGGGAGAAAACTTCAACCATCGACCACAGTGTAATGAAATGAGAGAGCCACCCAGGGAAAATTTGCATTTTAAAAACTGAGATCTTCCAGGGCCCAGCCATACCAAATCAGCATCTGGTTTTTGCCGTATAATTCATCTCCTCACCCAACACTTGGAGCCTCCCCAAATGGCTCTGCTTGTCTGGTCTGATATCCTGGGACTGCCTGGAAAGCTGGGAGTCCCTGACCTCCCCGGTGTGGCTGAGTCGAAGAAGATGCGAAAAAGAGAAGGCAAGCTCTGTGGTCAACCTGGATTTGGGTTTCAGAGGTTATTCTGGAGCTCTGAATAAAGAGCAGATTTCTACTGGGTTAACTCATGTTACTGCAGTGACTATCGGGCAATGGACTCCAGAGTCATTGGATTCAAATCTTGGCTCTACAAGCTATAAACTAAATGACTGTGGGAAAGTCACTCAGCCTTTCTGGGCCTCAGTTTCTTCACCTGTAAAATGGGTACCCACCTCAAAGGGAGATTAAATGAGAGAATTTATATAAATTGCTTAGAAGAGTATGTCACACACAGCTGCTGCTGCTTTGGTGTTTGCTTTTATTATTATCCTTTATCTACACAGACTGGCTTCCTATAATATAATATTAGAGTAAGTCATGACAAAATTACAGTTCAAAAATTGAAGATTCATTCTACCTCATCATCAATTCAATAGGCAGAACTTCTGGATTCCTGTCTACTAACCTTGAAGTTTTCAGTCTTAACATAGATTAGAAGAAAGAAATCACACTTAACATGATGGGCCATTTAGGGCTAAGACCCCACTCTGAGCCTCTAGCTTCTACCACCCCAGTGTTTTCCTAGAGAATAATCATTCTGAAGCATAGACCTGGGAAGCAAGAAGATTATTTTCATCTCTCTGGAAAGGCCAAGATAATTAATGGAAAACAATGATAAATAATAAAAAAGCTTGGTATAATGTATAGTTACAAAATAAATATACAAAAGTCAGTAGCCTTGCTATATAGCAACAATAACCAGTATAGTGGAAATAAAGAATTCATTCACAAAAGCAACAATACTAACAACAACAGATAAAATATTAGGAATAGATTTGGTAAGAATTGGCAGGTTCATGTGAAAAAAATATATATATGAAAAAATATATATATACCCCAAAAGTATAGAGAGGAGGACTTGAGTAAATAGATATGTATCTTTCTCTTGTCTAGAAGGCCTCAAAATTATACAACCGTCAATTCTCCTAAAACATATTGAAAAATCCAACCCAATCTCAACCTAAATTCCAGTGTGGTTATCTTTGGAGCTTGAAAGCATGGAAGAATAAGTAGGAGAAAATAAATATCTGGGGCAAAAATGAGAAAAGATGGAAAAGTTGCACTAGCAGATATTAAAATACTTTATAAAAATAGAATACTATAGATGCTGTGATATGGGATCAAAGATAAGGACATCAATAGAGTAGATTAGAAAGTGCAACTTAATATGAGAACTTAGTACACTAGAAGAGACACTTCTAATCAGAGGGGAGAAATATATTATTTAATAGATGAGGTAGGCAACTGGCTGGCCATTTGGAAAAAAAATAAAGACAGATGCATACTTCTCTCACCAGAATAAATTCCAGATGGAATGAAATTTAAATGTAAAAACCCAAACCATAAAAATATTAGAAAAAACGATGGAAGAATATTTTATAAGGAAAAGCCTTTATAAGTGGCAAATGAGACCCAGAAGCCATAATGGAAAAAGATAGGCAGTTTGAGGTTTCACAGATTTTACAGTAAAACACGTTGCAAATAAAGTTGAAAGACAAGCTTCGCTTGGGAAAAAAATATGACAGAGATATGTTTACTATCTGTAAGATAGAAAGAGTTTCTACAAATCAATGAGTAAAAAAAGCAAAGAGCCTGAACAACATTCAGAAAGATGACCAACCTCTCTAATAATAAAAGAAATGAAAAATTAGAACAATGAAATATATACTCCACCCCCCGCACCCCCCATTGACAATTTTCAAAGATCAGATACTCAAAGTTGGCTAAGAGGTTCGGAAATAGGCATTTTCATATATTGCTGGTAGAAATATAAATTGGTTCAAGCTTTCTGGAGAGAAATTTGGCCATATCAATCAACATTTTAAATGTGCAAAATACGGAGAATAAATCTCTGTCTTTCTGGTGGTTCTTACACGTGTTTTCATGTGAGAAAAACTGTGGTGTAGTGGATGCTGTGGTATTTCGCCCAGATCCTCCTTCAGCTACTAAGAGGGTGGGCAGCTGACAGCTGACAGCTGAGAACCACCCTCACTCCAGCCACCCCAGGGATTGCTCTCCGCTGAAAAGAAACATCTTGCCCAAGGTCATAGCCTGAATCCAATGACTGGTTAATGGAGGTGTATAAAGACTTAACCTTCTCAGCCCAATGTGGGGGAACTCTACCTCCAGAACTCCCTGTGGGATTGGCTGAGGCTTTTGTTGCATCTGCATTGCAACCTAACTCCTCCTTGTGCCCAAGAAATGCTTCCTTTACTCCCTTGCCAATGTTGATGCTGAGAACATCTTCCAATAAACCTCCCACAGCAAATCTCTGTCTCAGAGTCTGATTCCCAAGAAACCCGACCTGTGCTATTTGGTGCCATGAGTCGTCCAAGAAGGCAAATTTTAAAATGGGATTTTTGAGCTGGATTATCTGCTGCCCGGCTGGCAATGAGGGCCTCATCGCTGTTGAGCATGAGCACTGATCATCACTAGAGGCACTGTAGCAATGAAATTATTAGTCTTTGACTAGTAGTGAACTGGGGTGGTTTGGAGTAGAAAGGAACAGAAGGTTTGGACAATGTAACAAGAGTGACAGGTATGGGGGAAATAGTAATTCTAAGGACAGTAGAATTGAATGACTGTTGCTAGGGGCAATAGATGCTTTGGAGACAGACAAGGAAAGGCTGAAGGAGTTTAGAATGGATTTGAGGACATGGGGTGGGGGGGAGGGGGAAGCTGGGGTGAAGTGAGAGCAGCATCGACATATATACACAACTAATGTAAACTAGTCAGCTAGTGGGAAGCAGCAGCATAGCACAGGGAGGTCAGGTCGGTGCTTTCTGACCACCTAGAGGGGTGGCATAGGGAGGGTGGGAGGGAGGCTCAAGAGGGAGGGGATATGGGCATATATATATGCATATGGCTGATTCACTTTGTTGTACAGCAGAAACTAACACGGTATTGTGAAGCAATTATACTCCAATAAAGATCTGTTAAAAAAAAAAAAAAAGCTAATTGTTTTTCTTTCTCTGATTGCCATAGCTAGGGCTTCCAAAACTATGTTGGATAAAATTGGTGAAAGTGGACATCCTTGTATTTTTCCTGATCTTAGAGGAAATGCTTTCAGCTTTTCACCATTGAGTATGATGTTAGCTGTAGGTTTGTCGTATATGGTCTTTATTATGTTGAAGTCTGTTCCCTCTATGCCCACTTTCTGCAGAGTTTTTATCATAAATGGGTCTTGAATTTTGTCGAAAGCTTTTTCTGCATCTGTTGAGATGATCATATGGTTCTTATTCTTCAATTTGCTGATGTGGTGCATCACGCTGACTAATTTGTGGATATTGAAAAATCCTTGCATCCCTGGGGTAAATCCCACTTGATCATGGTGTGTGATCCTTTTAATCTATTGTTGGATTCGGATTGCTCGTATTTTGTTGAGGATTTTTGCGTCTATGTTCATCAATGATATTGGCCTGTAATTTCCTTTTTTTGTGATATCTTTGTCTGGTTTTTGTATCAGGGTGATGGTGACCTCATAGAATGAGTTTAGGAGTTTTCCTTCCTCTGCATTATTTTGGAACAGTTTCAGAAGGATAGTTATTAGCTCTTCTCTAAATGTTTAATAGAATTCGCTTGTGAGGCCATCTGGTCATAGACTTTTGTTTGTTGGGAGTTTTTAAATCACAGTTTCAATTTCAGTACTTGTGATTGTTGGTCTTGGTCTGTACTTGGTCTGTACTTGGTCAGTACTTGGTCTGTTCATATTTTCTATTTCTTCCTGGTTCAGTATTGGGAGATTGTACCTTTCTAAGAATTTGTTGATTTATTCCAGGTTGTCCATTTTATTGGCATACAGTTGCTTGTAGTAATCTCTTATGATCCTTTGTATTTCTGTGGTGTCTGTTGTAACTTCTCCTTTTTCATTTCTAATTTTATTGATTTGGGTCCTTTCCATTTTTTTTTCTTGATGAGTCTCTGGCTAAAGCTGTATCAAGTTTGTTATCTTTTCAGAGAACCAGCTTTCAGGTTCATTGATCTTTGTTATTGTTTTCTTCATCTCTGTTTCATTTATTTCTGCTCTGATCACTATGATTTCTTTCCTTCTACTAACTTTAGGTTTTATTTGTTCTCCTTCCTCTAGTTGCTTTAGGTATAAGGTTAGGTTGTTTATTTGAGATTTTTCTTTTTTCCTGAGGTAAGATTGTATTGCTATAAACTTCCCTCTTAGAACTGCTTTTGCTGCATCCCATAGGTTTTGGATCATTGTGCTTTCATTTTCATTTCCAGCAGTATTTACAATAGTGAAGACATGGAAGTAACCTGAATGTCCATCGACAGATGACTGGATAAAGATGTGCTACATATATACAATGGATTATTATTCAGCCATTAAAAAGAATGAAATAATGCCATTTGCAGCAACATGGATGGAACTAGAGACTGTCATACTGAGTGAAGTAAGTCAGAGAAAGACAAATATCATATGATATAGCTTATATGTGGAATCTAAAAAACAAAAAGATACAAGTGAACTTATTTACAAAACAGACAGAAAATGAATTTATGGTTACTGGGGGGAAGGGTGGCGGGGAGGGATGTTTAGGGAGTTTGGGACTGACTTCTACTCTTTGGGGTACAAGAGCTCCAGGAAAGGGGTTTCTGTGAAAGGTCAGACCTTTAGGAAGGAGTAGGACCCTGAGATAAGAGCTGGGGACATCTGGACTGATAAACCTGAAAAAATCTTCTGTCTCCAGATAACCTTGAATCTTCTGACCATTTCTTCTTTTTTTTTTTTTTTTTTTTTGCGGTACGCGGGCCTCTCACTGTTGTGACCTCTCCCGTTGCGGAGCACAGGCTCCGGACGTGCAGGTTCAGTGGCCATGGCTCACGGGCCCAGCCGCTCCGCGGCATGTGGGATCTTCCCGGACCGGGGCATGAACCCGTGTCCCCTGCATCGGCAGGCAGACTCTCAACCACTGCGCCACCAGGGAAGCCCTCTTCTGACCATTTCTTGATGGCAATGCAGAGGCCTCTGACTTACAGGCAATATATGCCTCCCTTAGAATGTGCTCCTACTTCCCCTCCTGACCATCAGATGAATAATTAGGATTAACTCACAACATCACTCAGGCAGGGATGTGCTGGACCTTCTAAGAGGGGAAAGGGACTATATTCTGAAGTAATAGAGCCAACCGGAGTTGGTTAAGAGAAAATGGCATCCTCGGGTTGGACGGGCAACCAACGAGGGTTTTTCTTAATCTATACAATTAAATTTAAGAATGAACAATCAGGAGTCTGAGAACAGCCACCCAATAAAAAGCCATGATCCCTTGACCAGTTTCTGATCCTGAGTCAGTTTTCAGACCTAAACCCATTGGCTAAAGAAGAGGCTGGGTCTCCAGGAGGAAGGAACCTGTGACATCATGGCAAGTGTATACGATAAAGATTTCCCCAGCCCTTCCACCAAAGGGACCTATAGCCGTTTACTTGGGTAACTGAACACTGGGGAAAGAGGTATTCCTAAACATTTTGAGGACTATTAGACATAGGGCATGAGTTTCCTCAGGGACTCAAAGCATCATCATGGGCCTTCTGTTAGAGTGAGTGCATATGGGAGCCAGCCCCAGCTTACAGTGGGTCCACTGGGTCTATGGTCTTACTCGGATCATTTGCCTTGTCCCCAAATTTATCACTGTAATGTTTACACTTAGAAGTTGGCAGAATACATTGGTTCCTTGGCATGTGAAGGAAGATCCAAGTGTCAGCTTTTGAAATTGGCCCCTTCATCCCAACCAAGATAGTAAATAAAATAGTAAAAAAAATATTGTACCCCAGAGTTGGCGGAGGGTGTAGGGGAAATGGCAGCAATTAGTGGTACTCAAAGTTCTAAAGGATGCATGGATGGCGGTCCCATCCTCTTTCCATTTAATTCACCAGTCTGGCCCCTATGAAAGCCAGACAGATCCTGAATGATGACCATAGACTACTGCAAACGTAACCAATTAGTAGCCCCTATTGCAGCTACTGTGCCAGCTGTGGTTTCCCTGCTAGAACAGATTAGTGTGGGCTCTAGGAAATGACCTGACCACTGATCTGGTGAATGTGTTATTTTCCATCTATTGGGACAGGAGGGTCAGGAACAGTTTGCCTTTCACTTGAAAGGAGCAACAGTATATCTTTACTGTCTTGCCCCTGGGGCTATGTTAATTATTTCACCCTCTGTCATAATATAATCTGAAGGAACTGCACCATCTGGATAGCCTGCAGAGCAACACATTAGTCTTCTAGGTTGATGACATCAAGTTAACAGGACTAGATGAACAATAAGTAGCAAATACATTGGAAGCCTTGGTATAACTCTTCCAGGGAGTGGGAGGTTGTCCTAGAGGATTTAGGGGCCGCATTAGTGAAGTTAAGGGTCCAATCTGGTCCTGGTCTAGAGCATACCAGGACATTCCCTCTAAAGTAAAGGGCAAATTATTGCATCCTGGTAGACCTTTTCGGGTTCTAGAGGCAGCATATTTTATATGTGTTCCACCTATACATCGAAATACATGAGAAGCAGCCAGCTTTCAATGGAGACCAGAGCAGGGTCTGTCTACAACAGACCCAGACTGCAGTGTAAGAAGTTCAGCTGCTTGGGCCCATATGACCCAACAAATTCTATGGTACTGGAGCTCTCCAAGGTGGGAAAAAGTGCTATGTAGATTTTATGGTGAGCCCCAGTAGGAGACTCTCAGTGTAGACCTCTGAAGTTCTGGAGCAAGTTCGTGCCATCTGCAGTGGAAAAATATACATCGTTCAAAAACAGCTCCTGGAATGATACTGATACTGATACTGATAGAGTACCCAACCATGGACAGCAAGCCTCCAGGTAGCCAGAGCTGTCCATCATTAGCTGAGTTCAGATAGCACTGCAAAACCATAAGTTTGGCCCAACAGGACCAGAGGGTACAAATAAGCTGACAGGCAAATAACCCAAATCCCCACATCATCGGCCACTGTTCCACTCACCCCATGTCCATATGCAGGGTCCTTATAAATAACTGATAGAGGAGGGGAAAAGTTCACAGATGACACTTAGAATGGATAAACAACAAGGTCCTACTGTATAGCACAGGGAACTATATCCAATCTCCTGGGATAAACCATAAAGCAAAAGAATATTAAAAAAAAAGAATGTCTACATGTGTATAAGTGAGTCACTCTGCTGTACAGCAGAGATTGGCACAGCTCTGTAACACAACTCCACTTCAATTTAAAAAAGACAGTTAAAAAAAGATTCACAGATGGGTTAGTTTGACTTGTGGATGCAAGCAGTGCCTGAAAAACAGTGATGGCGGGAGATTCTAGTCCTGGGTGGAGTTTTGGGCAGTGACCTGGTCATCCACTTAGTGGAGAAAGAGAATTGGCCTGAGGTTAGAATATGGACAGATTCATAGGCAAAGGTGAATGGCTTGATTGGCTGTTCAGGAAACTGGAAAGAGAAAGTTTGGAAGAAATGGGTGGATGGATTTAAGGGAACAGGCATAAAATGCGAAGATTTTTCCATTGCATGTTAATGTCTGCAAGGGAGTGTCCACCTCAGAAGAGGCATTAACCAACTAAAGAGACAGAACGACTCAGCCAGATGATGTCAGCCAAAGAGATATCGGCCACCCCAGTGCCTGTACAACTGGCACTGAATGGAGTAGGCATGGTGGCTGGGATGGAGGCTACACATGCGAGGGGTCCCAGTCCTCAAGGCTGATCTAGCTATTGCCACTGTTGGAACGGTTGGTGCCAGGAGTGGGACCAACACTGAGCCCCCCCACATGGCAGTTTCCCTTAAGGAGAACAAACAGCTTCTCAGTGGCAAGTGACTGTGTTGGATTCTGTCCACCCAGGAAGGAGCAGATTTATCTTGACTAAAAGTGACACATACTCAAGGTATGAGTTTGTCTTTTCTGTCCACAAGGCTTTAGCCCATACCTACCAGTATTCAAGGTCTAGCCAGGTGTTCGTCCACCCACCCAGTTCGTGCACAATATTGCATTGGACCAGAGGACCCACGTTAGAGCAAAGAAGGCACAACCCCCTTCCTCCGTCTTCGAAACACATCATTTCAATCTCTGTTTCCATCGTCACTTCTCCTCTCTGATCCTCTTGGCTTCCTCTTATATGATGCTTGTGATTATACTGAGCCCACCTTGATAACCCAGGATCATCCGCCCCTCTCAAAATCCTAAAGTTAACCACATCTTCAAATTCCCCTTTGCTATGTAAAATGACATATTCACAGTTGTGGGGGATTAAGATGTGGACAGCTTGGGGGGGTGTGCATCATAGCGTCCACCACAAATGGTAATCCCAGCAGCCACACTGATAAGACAGCCAAGGACGAAACCCTACCTATAGTTCTTTCATACACTGCGGTTTGAAGTCTAGGGAGCTGGTCTACCTGATCTTAGCTAGGACAGAGGGCAGAGCAAGGCATGTGAATTCAGAGCCACAGAAAGGCTAATGGCTTTGGTGAGAGCTGAGGGTTGGCAATGGCAGTGATGCTGAGCAGGGAGATTAGCCCAGGATACTCTGCACAGGTGGTGATGGAGAGTGTGCAATGCAGAGCCTGAGAGGACAGCAGTGCTGTGCTGGCAAGACAGTGCCAACAGTCAGCCTTCAAGCCAGAGTTCAGAAATGCGAACCCAGCCGCCTTGCCAGCACAATTAGAAAACAAGAGAAACCTCTGTTTCTGAGAGACAGTGCTGCAGCAAGGGGTCATCCCTCAGGGCCTCATTCCTCAGCTGGAAGATGAGGGTGATACTGAGGGTCCTCCCCTATGGAGCTGCCATGAGCCTCCGTGAATGATGGGTGTAAGGGGTATCACGTGGGACCAGGCGCATAACCAGGGAGTGCCAGCCAGGCACATAGCCAGCGGTGGTTGTCTCTCCACCAAGAATTATGCTCTCCATTACTGGCAAACAGCCGTCCAGCCGAGGACGACACTTGCCAGCCCCCTCATCTGTGTGTGGCCACATGACTGGTTCTGCTTGATGGACTGTGGATAGCGTGATGAGTTCCTTCAGGCTGGGCCCACAGAAGCTCTCCTGGTGGCCTCCACATCCTGCCTCTTATATCTCTGGCTGAGTGTTGATGCCCAGTATGACCTTTGAACCTAGGAGATGAAGATGGCATAGCCTCCATCAACCTGCGTCCCTGAGAACACGGGGCTAACACCTCCCTGCTATCCCACTGCCATTTAGACTTTACACGGATGAGAAATAAGCTTCTATCGTGTTAAACAACTAAGATCTTGGGATTTACTCTAGTTTTAGTATCAACTAACAACTGATCCAGTTGTCAATGATTACTTAGCCACTTGGTCATCCTGAAAATCTAACCCAAGATATAAAATTGACATGAGGCTCAGAGAAAAGCCTCAACAAATCTGGAAATAGCAGGATGGGGCAGTGCATCAGTTATAGCCCTTAGGTCCCAGGACTGACCCTGTTGTGACAGTTTGAGACACACAGGCTCAATGTTGTACCTGGACTAAATGAATATATCCATCATGACAGATCCAAATCATTAAGCACTTCCTATGTGCGGACTCTTCCCTTGCTTTATCCCCCTGAACCCTATTAAACCAAGTTTATGTCCATTTTACAGAGAAGGAGCCTCTGTAAAAACCTCACAGAGAAGTTCTGTGATTTGCTGAAGGCTGCACAGCTGGAAAGTAGGGGAGCTGGGATTCAAGGCCAGGGCTCCTGAAGCCAGGCCAGACTCACAAGTTCTGTGCTGGCCTTCCTTCCTAGGCTGGTGGGAGCTAAGTGGATTGCCAGACTCATAAGGAGATTTTTCGTTACAACAATGAACAATTGCCCAGGAGGTGGCTAAAGCCATCATATTAAGATGCTTAGAATCAGATTTGTATAATTAACAGGGAGGGTCCTGAAGAGAGGGCTCTAATTTATGATCCTGGAGCCAAGATGGCTACAGGGTTTGGGTTAGAAGACATAGAAGGAGAGAGTGACGTGGCCTGTTTTCTCCTCTCACTTCGTCTCACATCATTACCGTTTCTGCTATTGGCTCTTTACCTCAAACAGAACAAAGCAAAACAAAATAATGAAGCTTTTTGAAAATTATATTTCAGATTTGGAGATTTATGGGTTCACAGTTAAATAGTCTTATGGGGTTTAGGACAGGGGTGAACTCTCATTACAAATGCCAATATCTTTGGGTTCTAAATGCCTGAAGAGCCATCTAAAGGAGTCTCGATTTCATAAGCAAGCATCACTAATACGGCATATTAAGATCTGTATCTATTATCTGTTGCCACAATAATGCTGATTTACAACCACAAAGACTTGGATGCCTACAACAATAAACATGTATTTGGCTCAAGAGTCTGTAGGGTTCCACTGATGGGGGTGGGCTTGGCTGATTTCAGCTGGACTTTCTCATGCATCTGCTGCCAGCTGAGGGTTGTCTGGGCAGCTTTAACTTGGCTGAGTCTGTGCACGTGCCTGGAGTTGGCTGGCTTCTGGCTGGTCTAGGTTGGCCTCATCTGAGATGACTGGGCTGACCCAGCTCTGCTGCATGTGTCACATCCTCTGGCAGGAACGCCCAGACCTGTATGAAGGTGCTTCTTGAAGCACAGGTGACCCTTGAACAGCACGGGTTTGAACTGTGCAGGGTCCACTCATACACTAGCTTTTTCAATAACAAATACTATAGTACTAAAGATCCATGGTTGGTTGAATCTGTGGATGTGGAACCATGGATACGGAGGATCCACAGGTAGAAGGGACCTGTATATACAAAGGGACAACCTTAAGTTATACTTGGATTTTCGACTGCAGAGAGGGTTGGTGGCTCTAAACCCCATGTTGTTCAAGGCTCAACTGTATAAGCTAACATTCCATTGTTTAAAGCCAGTCACATGTCCAAGCCACAGTCAGAGAGAAGCATGACACTAAAAATGTACATAACAGAGAGTGAGGACCTGTGATGGGATAAAGAATTAGGCAGAGGGTGGGGAGGTGGGGAGGGGGCAGAGGTATTAACACCATCTACCACAAAACTCATCATTTATTGTGTATTTACCATGAGCCATGTCCTGGGCCAGATCCTTTATATATGATCTTTAATACTTATGAGTATTATCATTCTGTCCCTGATTTAGAACCTCAGAGAGGTGCAGTAACTTGCCCAGGGTCACACAGTTAGCAAACAGCAGAGCTGAGATAAGAATTCCAGGCCTGTTTCTACAGTAGGTGATCTTTCCACATCAGCACATGGCTTGGATATAAATATTTTTATTACTAATTTTGAGGCTCTATCATACTATAAGTGCTTAAATTTCTACCTTAAGTAGAACATCTATCTAGAATGTTTGAGCCTCTGTTGGTTTGTAAGGGTGAACATTTCAAATATACGATTTTGATATAAAATGATTACTCCCAAACAGCAAGAATAATGGCAGTAGTAATAATAACAGGAACTTACCATGTCACAAGCACTTAGGTTTCATAATTACCTTAGGATGTAGGTATCATTTCTCCCTCCGCTTTACAGATGCTGATAAGAGGCAGATCTAGGCTCTAAAACAGGCACGATGATGCCAGAGCATGATGGCTCCCTTCCTTGGTTATTAAGTAGAATTTCACGCATTTGGGAACCACTTTGGGGACAGTCAGATATGTCCCATGAGCCTCTCCCTCTCTGCCTTCACAGCTCCCTTTTATCTCATGTGATTGATCTCGGGCAGGGATGAACCAATCCTGGGTGGGGGTGGGAGGGTGTTGGGTGGTGGGGAAGTTTCCAAAGCCGCAGCCAGGAAATTGTGCTGGAAAGGGGGAGAGGGTCCTCCTCACGGAGAGAACAGGCGCTGGCCACGGGGACCTGGCTTCTTGGCGGTGTAGCCTCCGAGATGGATGGTCATGGCCTTCAGGGCTGGACAACCTCTTCTCAGGCCTTTGATGCTGAAAGAAGAACAAATGTGAGTCGGCCGCCTGGCCACAGCTGCCTCTCATTAGGGCCGGCTTCTTCCAGTCCAGGACAAGGTGGACCCGAGAGGTAAGCCGGGGCAAACACCAGATGTGTCCGCCACAGCTGGCTGCAAAAGCTTGCTCTTGACTTCTCGCCCCCAGACCTACTTCCCAGCCCCCACCCGACATCCCCCTGGCTCCTCAAGCCAGAATCTGAAGTCCAAGTGGGTCCTCCCACCCACCATCACCACTGCCCCCACATACCTAAGCCATCAGCAGATCCCATCAGCGCTGCTCTCAAAATATGTCTTGTCTGACTGCTCTCTCCGCCTCCACTGACATCACCTGGTCCAGGCCACGTGTTCTATCTCTCCTGGACTATTGCACTAGCCTCCCGGTATGGATTGAAAAATTCAAAAATTTTGAATTCATATGTTGAAGTCCTAGACCCCCAAACCTCAGAATATGACCTTAGTGGGGAATAGGGTCCTTATAGATGTAATTTGTTATGGTGAGGTCATACTGGAGTAGGATGCGCCGCTAATCCAACGTGACTGGTGTCCTTATAAAAAGGGGAAATTGGGACACAGATGTGCACACAGGGAGAATGCCACGTGAAGATGGAGGCCAAGATGAGGGTGATGCTTCTATAAGCTAAGGAATGCCAAAGATCGTCGGCAAACCATCAGAAGCTAGGGGAGGGGCACGAATAGATTCTCCCTTCCAGCCCTCAGAAGGAACCAACCCTGCCAACACCTTGATCTCAGACTTCCAGCCTCCAGAATTGTGAGCCAAGACATTTCTGTAGTTTAAGCTGCCCAGCCAGTGGTTCTTTGTTGTGGCAGCCCTAGCAAATGAATACACCTCTGAACTGGAGTCTCTGCTTTCTCTCTTGCTTCTTTCCCCAACCCACATGCACATTATACTCCACAGAAAGTGGATATTTTAGAATTCTAACTGGGACCGTGTAATTCTCTTGCACTCGCCATGGCCTGCAACGCCCTGGGAGACCTGGTCGTGCCGAGTTCTCCAATGTCCCCTCTTCCTTTTTCTCCCACGGCCACTACACACCATTCACACCAGCCTCCGTATCAGTCTTTTTTGTTTTTTGCTTTTCTGGCCACGCCGCGCAGCTTGCAGGATCTTAGTTCCCCGACCAGGGATCAAACCTTGGGCCCTGGCAGCGAGAGCGCCAAGTCCTAACCACTGGACCACCAGGGAATTCCCCCTCCATGTCAGTCTTGGACATGCCAAACTCCTTCCAGCTAAGGGTCTTTGCACTTGCTGTACCCTCTCCTCTCTTCCAAGTCTTTGCATGGTCACGTTGTCTAGAGAGCCAGGGAGACACGAACACCACGACATCCCTGGGACAGAGAGGAGGATGCCACTGGAGAAAGGGGAGGGGAGGGGAGGGAAGGATGCTGATGGAAGGGTGAGGGGCCTGTGCCTAGCTCACAGCCTCTGAGAGGAAAGGTTTGTTTGCCAGGGATTTTCACGTTTTGAAGTGAAGACCCAGATTCTTACCCCCAATTCTTCTCTAGGGACTTGTGTAGCCTCAGATGAGTCTCTGGGATAGTGATGTGGGCCTCAGTTTACCTGTCTGTAAAACGGGTCTGTACATTACCTCATTCAGTTCTCCTGACAACAGTGTAAGGTAGCTGTCGTCTCAACAATAGGTGCTATTAGTGTCTTTATTTGTTAGAGGGGGAAACTTAGTCTGGGGTTGATGAAGTCACTTGCCCAGATCACCCAGCATGAGGAATGGAAGAGCAGGAATTTAAGCCCAGGTCTCTCTGGCTCCAGAATTCACATGCTTGGCCACTGAGCTATAGTGCCTCCAAGAAGCTGGGCCCAGGACTGTCCACATCTGCAAAATGGGCCGGTGTCTGTGGAGGTGTGGTTACAAGGCGCTGGGTGAATTCATCTAGTATGATTCCATGGAGCCTTTCTAAAATGAGAAGTCCATCTAGATATAAAGCCAGATGAAGAGCTCCCCACAAGCACACATGCAATAGATACTGTACACACCCTGTGTGCCCTCTGCTCTGTGGCTTAAGCAGGAGAGAAATCCCCATACCCACAAGCCACACTCTGTGGACTCTCCCTGCATAGTCAGCGGTCGCTGCTCTTGGGGAGAGGGAGAAACAGCTGGGGTAACCTCTGAGACTTTGTCAAGATGGAGATGTTTGCAATGGACATGGGGCCCTATGTTTTCAACTTTATACCAGCTCTGAGTTTAAAAACAAGCAATATATACAAGATTACAAAATCAATATTCTTGGAGCAAAGTTTGAAGCTACTGTATTGGGGGAAGTCCCCCAATACAGCTTACCTGCCACCTGAAAAGACCAGCTACTGCCCGATATCCTGCCTGTGGAGGGTGCCAGCATCTGGGTTAAGACCTTCACATACAGTCCCATGTAGCCCTCAAACAATCTTCTGATGTGGATAGCAGCCTCCCTGTACCCATTTTACAGAAAAGGGAACTGGACTTCAGCGATGGTGGACCATCATGCTGGGATCACGGCAGGCTGATAAGCGACGCATAATTCATATGCTTTTCTACAACTTTCTTAACCCTTTGACACTCCCCACCCCTCACCTCTGCGTACTGTACCTTTTAGCTTTAACTAGCCTTTAGATGTGGTCCCCAGGGAGGTGTCACAAGCAACTGAGAAAGGCCAAAGTTTCCAACATTCTACAATTTAGGTAGAAAGCTAAGCAATTTGGGAAGAGGGTTTGTCTCAGGAACGGCAGCGTTTGGGGGAGATAGCCGGAGGCTTTGCATTGGAATGGGGGCTCTGCCAGCGCTGGGGCAGAATCCGGAGAAGGTGGGAAGAATGGCCCCTGTTACGCTGGGAGATGGGCAGGCGCAAGGAGGTGGTGCCTTGCGGCCCAAGGGGGTTGTCCAGGCAAGCCTGGAGCACAGCCCTTCATCCCGCAAGAAGTGACAATGACCGCACGAGGGGACTGTGCCAGTGTCCCCCAAGCAAGCAGGGCTTGGAGCGAGAGCGGCTCCACAGTGTGACAAGAGCCTCTGGGTGGGTGTCCAGGGACACCTCCCCACGGCTTCTGTGGGACTAAAGCTGGCTAAATGACAGAAAGGCAGGGGCCAAAAGCAGAGGAGGACCCCGAGCCCTGGGGAGCTGGCAAGGAGAGGCCCAACGGAACCTGAGCTGCCTCCACAGGCACCAGCCTGAGGGGCCGGCAGCTAAGAACTGCCTCCAAAGGGTGAAGGATGGGGCAGTGGCCCCCCACTGAGTAATGCCTGCCTCCCATGCTGGCCTAGCGAAAGCCTGAGAAACTCACTGCTGTCAGTGCATCCGCCTGGATGTGACCAAATTTTATTGCATCAGCACAATGAGGGCTCCGGAGAGAAATGAAGGTTTGTCACAGAAAAAAAAGAAGTCACACTTATTTGTACACCTGCCTGTAAAACGTATACCTTGCCTTATTGTTCTACCTCACACTATGAGTTTGTTCCTGCTAGAAGTTTCAGTTCTCTTTACACACACACACACACACACACACACACACACACACACACACACACACTCAGGAGGGTCTCTCTCTGAACCTGTGTGATTGGCAGAAAATGCCACCCCCCAAATATGTCCTAATTCCCGGAACCTGTGATATGTTACATGATGGGAGAATTAAGGTTTGCCTCAGTTGAGGCTGCTGGAAACGGGAAGCTCCTGAATTCCGGGTCCTGTGGGACAGGAACAAGCCGTCGCTTTCCTGGGCCTCTTTAGTCTTTTCCAAGGGGGGGCCACCCCGTCCAGCACACCACTCTTCCCCCGCCTCCCCCGCCACGGCCAAGGGTGGGAGTGCAGACCGGGGGCTCCTGCCCGTAAAGACTCTAATGTGGGCTGGGAGCAGGAAAGGGGGCGGGTAGGGCCCGCTGAAGTTACTGGAGAGCATCACACCTCGTAAAGCAATGCGAGCTGGGCGCAGAGAGGGATAAGCTCTCCCGACTTTCATCTCCTGTCAATAAAGCGTTATCAGCACTGAGCTGGGTTTTTGGCTCTTAATTCCAGATGTGGCCCAAGGCCCATCCCCAGCAGGCTTCTTTCCCCCCTGCCCTCTTCCCACGCAGGCCCCTCAGGGCGATGCTGTGCTAGAGGAGAGGGGGACAAAAGGCCTTTAGGGACTGTGTCTTGGGGCCGCAGGAGCCAGGCCAGCCCAGCCAGGCTGGTGGAAGGTCATGGATGCAGAAATCCCTGCCCCTGAGGCAGAGAGGGGATGGTGGTGCCTCCACCAAGGATCTGCCTGTCCCTGCTGAGGTGTGGGAGGGGCTCACCCTGGACTGTGTGCTGAGAGGCCTGGACTCCAGGAATGTCCTTGACCTGAACGGTGACCTTAGGCAAGTTAATTTCCTTTTCTGGCCTCAACAGTCTTGGTAAAATGAGGCACTTGCTCTAGTTTCTTTTGTTAATTAGTCAATAATTATGTATTAAGCCTGTAGTCCTTGCTGGTTTCTGCTTAGTCTTGGGAGATGCCAGGTAGACAAAGAGCAGGGTTCCTGTTCTTATAAAGCGCCCATTCTCATGGGAAGAAGCAATAAATCCCAAGAAAACACACACAGAAGCAAAATACCCAGACTGTGAAAAAATGCTGTGCAAGAAAGGAAATAGGATGCTAGCTAGAGGAAATCTTAGGGGAAGGAAACTCGTTAGGAAGGCGGTCGGGGATGCCCTCTCTGAAGAGGGGATCTTTGAGCAGAGCCAGATGTGGGAAGATGAAGAAAAGCATTCCAGGAAGATAGAACAGAGAGAATAAAGTCTCCAGGTGGGAGTAAGCTTGGAGCATTATAGGAACAGGAAAGCCACTGTAGCTGGCATGGAGTGAGTAAGAGGCAGAGGGGTGGGAAGTGAGGACCATCTGATAGTCGGGGGTCAGATTTCCTCGTATTAACCAGGACCAGGTCAGGCACATGGCAAAGAAGTCCAGAAGTATGTAGTTTGCGGCTGGTGTGACACTACGCAGTGTCACATCCCCAGCTCCTTCCGTGTTGCTATTCCACATTCTCAGCATGTGACTTACTCCTCGTGATCCAAGATGGATGCTTGAGCTCCAGACATCAAGTCCACTTTCCAGTTATCCAGAAGGAGGAAGAAAAAAACAAAGGAAGGTAGCCTACTGGGGCACTGCTCAGTAGTTGAACACAGCATTTCTGCTTATATCTTAATAGTAGGAATGCTGGGAAGTGGCTCTTTATTTCAGGTGGCTACATGCCCAGCTGAGAATCAGGGGTTATATTATATACTAAAGAGGAAAGGGGGAATATGTAGAAGTAGACACCTGACAACTCTACCACTGCCTATAAGGTAGGGAGTTCTCAATCAGAGCCCACCTCCTGGTTCCACCACTCAAAGCCACATCCAATGCTAAACTGATCACTTACCCCAGAAATCTAGCCTTCTCCATCTCAGGAATTGGCCCCACTGTCCTCCAGTCAGTTGCCCAAGACAGAAATTTGACAACTGTTCCCCCACCTCCAGCAAAGACCCACATCAAACATATCACCAAGGCCTGCCTGTTAGACCCCCCAAATATTCCCAAATCTATCTTTTTCTCTCCATCTCCCCTGTCACCATCTTAATTAAAGGCCCATCTCTTCCCTGGTCCACTGCAGTAGCCTCCAAATTGGTCTTCCATCTTCCCTACCATCAGTTCACCACAAAGCAGCCATCATCATCGCTCTGAAGTCCTTCAGTGGCTTTCTGGATAAAAATAATAAAGCCCCAGATCTATGATGTGGTCTTGTGATGACCAGGCTCTTATCTTCCCTTGTTTCATCTCCTCTCTCTCCCTCCCTCCCTCCTTCCCTCTGTCCATCTGACTGTCTGTCTTTCTCTCTCCTCCTGTCACATCAGCCTTCTTTCAAGTCATCAAACATTCCAAACTCCTTCCTGTCACAGGGCCTTTGCACATGCAGATCCTGCTGCCAGGAGTGCTTCCCCCATCTCCTTTCTCACCTGATTAAGTCCTATCATAGAGGGCCTTCCTACCACCCTATCCTAGATGATGTTATTTGCTCCCACATTGCCCTGTATATCTCACACATGGCACTTAACACAATTGCAATTACTTAATTGTTTTATGTCTGTGCTCCTGCCAGAACATCCGCTCCTGGGTGTGGGCAATGTATCATGTTCATAAGGAGGGTGTATAGTAAACGGTTCAATGCATACATTGAACTACCCTGTCAATCCCTGTAGCCGGCCCTGCACCAGCTGATGCCTCTCGATCCTGAAGAGGGGCACACAGACCTCTGGGAGCTGAGAGACTGTTCATGTTAATGGTGGCGCTCGTCTTGTACAGGCTGCTCATTACATGGTAAAGCCTGTGGCTTCTCGAAGGGAACTTAATAGCTTCACGAAGGGCTGGATTCTCAGCCACACACATGTGGTGGAGCCCATCTCTGGGCGTCAGCGACGAGCTTAAATCTCACTTGAGATGTCCAGCAGGCAGAATTCCAGAAGGTGAGAGAGGGAGGGGCAGTGAGGGGCCGGGGAAGGGGAAAGAGGGGTCTTTGAAGGGTTGAAGGAAGCCAGGGTGGTTTACAGTGAGCTGCCCAGAGGCAAGCAGCATCTGGGACACCAGAAGCCTGCCCCACAGACAAAATGTCTTTTTAGGCTTCTTTGGAGGAGCCAGTCTTTTGAACTTTTAGAGTATATTTCACTGAAACTTTGATTTGATCAGAGTGGCCAGGATGGGCTGTGAGCCAGGAGACCCCAGCTGGGGAACTCACCCAGGCCACCCTGGTGCCTCACCGGTGCTGTTGCTCCTCCTCTCTGGGCCTGCTTCAGTTTCTCCATTTGTGAAAAGGGGGTGGTTGAACCAGAAGACTGAGAGTCCTTAAAATGAACTCTCGTGTTGATAAAACTATGAGCTCTTGCCTATCTCTGAAACATGCAGGAGACTTGCTTAGATGTGAATCCAGCCACTAGTTAGGACAGACCAGGCTGTGCTATGGTAACTGATAGACCCACACAGCTCAGCGGCTTGGGGACATTACCATTGTATTTCTCGCTCTCATCAACTCTGCTGTGTGTTAGCAGCAGACTCTGGAACAGGTGGCCGCCTAGGTCACGAGGCAGAGGAGAGAAAGACGAGGAAGGGTAACTGCCTTTGCCTGGCAGGGGCACCCAGAGTCTCCATTTGGAGGCTGCTAGCCCAGGGAGTGCTGGGGCCCCGTCCCTGCTGCAAGGGATTCTGGGAGATGAAAGGAGCACTTGGAATATTTGGTGGATTGCAACCATCTCTGACACACTCCATGACGTGATGTTGGGGTGAGACAAACCTCTATACTCGTGAGCCTGTGTCGCAACACACAAGCATCGAGCACTTCCCTGGTGTGTGTCCCGGAGCTGGGCTTCCTGCCGTGCCCTCTCCTGACACGCAGAGACCCCGATCTCTCCTCTATGACACCACCTGTCGGTTGAGCAGCCAGTCCCTCAGAATCATCCGGAATCCCTCGTTCCCAGTGGGAGACATGGAGCTGGCCCCAGATGGTGTCTCGCCAATTCTGGGGCATCCGTGGTGTGACTAAGGGGACATCTGTTCTCCCTTTGTCTGGAGTATGGTTAAAGAGAAGGGAAAAGGAGAGTGGTCTTTCAACTGAAGAAAATACTTGAAATATCGAACTGGTTACGTTTGTCCTTCCTTCTCCTGCTACACAACCCACCCACCTATGCATTCAGTTATTCAAGAGTCATTTCACACCAGGCACGGGGATGACACTTCAGAGTGCAGAGCCCCTAAAATGTACCGAGTATTGTTGAGGGCACCAGAGTACCGTGTAGGGGCCTTGCCTCAGGAGCCAGTCTAACTGGCTTGCTGAGATGAATAATAAAAAAGTCACCACAGTGATGACTTTCTGACTTCTCTTTCATAAGCAGAAGAGTTGCCACTGCCTCCCTCCTGGACCCAACTCTGACAATAATCCCATTGGTTAGAGCTGAATGGTGGCCACTTCTTACAAACAGGGCAAATGTTCTCCTTTTTCCTGCAGCTTCTACTTAGCTCACTTCTCCCATTTACGCAAAATCTGTCCTGGCCTCCCATAAGCACTGGCGTTTTCGGTCCCTGATTTATTTAAAGCCTTATTTTACAGGTGGACATACATGCCCTGCTTAGGGGGTTATCCAAGGTTGCATTTAGTGACAAAGTTTGGCCCAAGGCCGGGACCAAAGTCCCTGGGTCCTCACCCCACGCCTCCATCTGCCCCGGGTTCTCCATGCATCCTTCCCGTACATTGAAATCAGCCCGCGTGCACCCCACACGTGCTTGGAATCTCCGTTTTGGATTTGCCTTAAGCTCCTTTCGCTACAAGGTTCGGATGTTTTAGAGCCTCCTAAGTCTCCATCAGCTCCTCCCATTACCACCCCCAACGAGATCCTCGGTGCCCCGAGCTCAGCGTCCAGAGCCACATCCATCATGGACACTGGGCTGTCAGCAGGGCCACGTGCCCCTCTCAAAGGCCCGAATCCAGGATGGATTTATCCCAGGGGGAAGCTTGTTATGCTTTCATGTCTTCAATTCATTAGATTTTCTGTCAGCAGCATAAATCAGCGCAGGACCCTCTTCTCACACACTCGGGAATAGGGAGGACACGCAGAGAACAGATAGAAAACTCACGGAGGGCTGGACGTGGTGGAAAGTGAATTTGCCACCCCTATATTTATTCCTTTGTGTGTTTTTTTAACCAAAAAGGGACCTTAGAGAGATTTTGGGAGGCACAGGGAGAGAGGATGGATGCGGAGACTGAGGCTGCAACTGTTGCTTTCCCCATAACTTTATCAGATTGCCCCTAATTTCCCCCAATTCCATAGTAAAAAAAATCTCCCCTTTTATTCTGTCATAGCATACCTAGGGGAGTTATCTTTACAAAATATAAACCAAATCATGTTTTAGATTCTTCAGTATCTCCCTATTTCATTTGGTACAAACTCCAAACTTCCTACCAGGGTCTCCTAGTCTCTCGTGGTCCATCTCCTTCCTTCTCTCCCATCTCCTTCTGCTTGACAAGTTGCAAAAAAGCTTTCTATTCATTTGCTTATTAATTCAGTCATTTGACAAATGTTTCATAAGCACCTGCTGGGGGCCAGATAATTTTATAAGCCCTCAGAATGCAGTAAGGAACAGACACACATTCCTATTCTCCTAGAGCTTACATTTTAGTCGGAGAGAGGCAATATTACAAATAAACAAACATATATAATATGTCAGATTTTGATAAGTGCTATTACAAAAGAAAGAAGAATAAGGAATGGGGTGGCCCCAAAAGACCTCTTTGAAGCAATGTCATTTGGGTAGAGACCACAGTGAAGTGTGAGGGAGTGAGACACTGGGACAAAAGGAGAGAGAGTGATCCAGGGAGAGGTAGCAGCGAGTGCAAAGGCCCTGGGGTGGGAGTGTTTAGTGTGTTCAAGCATGTGCTAGAAGGCCCATGTAGCAGCCGAAGGTGGGATAGGAGTGAATTTGGGAGAGGTGGCCAGAAGCCAGCTCACGCAGTCCATGCCTCCGGGCCACGGTAGGGACTGTGATGTATTCTGAGTGTGGCAGAAGCTCTGAGGGTTTAAGCCTGTGAGTGGCATGCTCATCCACTTTAACAGGATCCCTCTGCATCCTGTCCTCCTGTGGGATAGACCTCGGGAAGGCCCGAGTGGGTGCTGGGAGCAGTGCAGGTGGGGGCCTGCTCTGGGGCAAGGAGAGACTGGAGAGGGAGAGTGGGTAGGGGAGTCTTGGCATCAGGACAGCAGAGAATGAAGCTTTACCTCCTAGGTGTTGGCCTGGAGCGCACACCGTGACATTACATCCACACTACGTCTTTATATTATGACCACCTCCGTTGAGCCATCCCGCTGTCCAGAAGCCTCCCTGGGCTTGGAATCTCAGATCATCCTCCGATTCTACCTCCTACTTTGTTTTGCGCATCTAAATGAGTACTAGGTTCATGTCAGCACGAAGCGTGACTAGAGGGAAGAAATACTTTCCTAAGGATGGCTAATGGAAAGGTGGGAATTTTATTCCTCTTGTCCCCAAACTCATCCCCATGTCAGGGCTTTTGAAACAGACACTGCTTCTAGAATGTGGGTCCCCTTCCCCCAGCACCTTCACCCTTCATCCAGGACCTCACCTGTCCATTCTTTAGGGCAGAGGTATGCCCCGCCCCCCAGACTCATAATGTTGAATGAAGCCCTAACCTCCAATGTGATTACATTTGGAGATAAGTCTTTTAGCAGGGAATTAAGGTTCAGTGAGGTCATAGGATGGGAGCCTAGTCTGATAGGCTAGGTGGCCTTATAAGAAGAGGAAGAAAGAGGGGCCTCTCTCTCCACCCACGTGCACACAAGCTGTGTGAGGACGCAGGGAAAAGGTAGTCAGCTGCAAGCCAGGAAGAGAGCTCTCACCAGGAGACAAATTGGCCAACACCTTGATCCTGGACTTCCCAGCCTCTAGAAACATGAGAAATAAATTTCTGTTGTTTAAACCATGCAGTGGATGGTGTTTCGTGAGGGCAGCCTGAGCTAAGACGAGGGGTCTCCCAGCTCTTGATCACACGCCTCTCCTCAGCAGTAAAAACACGGAGCACACCCCACTGCATGTAGAGCTATTTGTGAACTTCATGTATATACCACATAGTCTATCATCGGTCTGTATATATAATCAGAGAAAATGTTAGTTTCTTATTTTAAAATTGAGAAATAAAAATAAATAGAATTTCTACTCTTTTCTTCATGTATTCCACTAGACTCTCCATTTGGGAGACATTATTTTAAAACTCAACTTCTGTCCTTCAGGAAAGCCTTTTCTGATCTGCAGCTCACTTATTCATTCATTCACTGGACAAATATTCATAAAGGACCTCCTAGGGACCCAGTATACATGGATGCATCAAATAGACACAGTTCTGCTCTTGAAGGCGACAATCCAGTCTTGGTTGGCCTTCCTGTAAGGCCATCCCCTCTGTAATTAACTGTAATTAATTAAGCGTTTAATTACCTGTTTATAAGACATCTATCTTTCCTACCAGAGGACCAAGGAGGACAGAGGTGAGCCTGTCCTCCTTTACTGTTGCATCTTCAGTGCCTGGCATACACTACGTATTCAATAAAAAGTGAATGGATGAGAGATGAATGATGAATGAATGAATGAATGAACAAATGAACGAAAAGTGAATGACAGCGTTCGTTCCCCCTTTTCTCCCTTTTCCTCAGGTCAATCTTGCCATGAAAGAGTGCTGAGGTAGCTCAGGGGCAGGCGAGCTGGCCTCAGGGTGGAGGCAAGGGGGAGAGATTTGTGAGCAGGGCCAGGTTAGCGGTGGTTTTATTACATCCCATTAACCATCTGGTCATGATTATAATAAGCGCGTGAGTTATGGCGAATGACATGTGTTTCTTGAAAAAAAAAAAGAAAAAAGGAGAGAGGAAGAGGAGGAAAAGAAACACAGCAAAGCCCCCAGAGGTGGCCTGGCTGGCGGGCCGGGGATCGGCCCATCAGTGGGCCTGTTCTGCCCTGTGCTTTTTAACCCCCTCACATCCTGGGCGTGGCGTGTGGGGAGAGAGGGACTCCTGGGGGCCGGTCAGGGTCAGGAGGCTCCCAGGAGGATCTTTCTTGCCCACTTGTCTAAGAGCTATCAGAGAACAGGGATGTGGTCGGCTCAGCTTGGAGGCCCCACTATCTGGGACAAGGCCTGGCCCAGAACAGACATTTGGAGTGTGGAGGAGGGAAGGAGGAGGGAGGAGGGAAAGGAAGGAAAAGAGAAAGGCAAGAATGAAGGAAGGGAGGAGGAAGAGAGGGAGGGAGGGAGGGAGGAGGTTGGGGCTTCTCACTGAACTTCCATTCATTCATTCATTCAGTCAACAACCAGGATCTTTCTGTTGCACACAGCGTGGTGTAGCAGGTGAGGCCTGGGCTGAGGTCAGAACACCTGGGTTGCTCCCTGGGCTTTGCCACGTACATCCTGTGTGGCTTTGGGTGAGTTCCTTTCCTTCTCTGTGCTCATTTGTAAAAGGAGGTGGTCACTCAAGTCTCTCCCAGCTCTGACTTCATGGGGGCTGCTGATCTCTGGGGGCAAGGGGCACAGAGATGCTGCCTCCTGCCCCAGCACTGGGGAGGTCCACACCCAGCCCTCAGCTGGAAGTGTCCTAAGAGATCATCTAATCTCATTCCTGC
>NW_006783088.1:5008253-5020192 GCF_000442215.2 Lipotes vexillifer | reverse complement strand
ATTCCTGCTCACCCATTTCACAGGGGTGGAAACGGAGGCCTGGGTGTCTATGTTGCTTGATGAGGAACTCTCCAGTTCTCTTCCACCCCCTTTCTCTCCGCCTCATCCTAAGGTCAAAGGGGATCACAACCACTCAAAGACACAATCTTCTGTGACCAAGGAGGTCTCCACATCTGGGTGGCAGCAGAAGACAAGAGCCCCTGTTTTGGGAAGTTCCACCTCACCCTGGCAGCCAGGCCAAGGCTCTGAGCTCCAGGAACAGACCTCGGGGGATGCAGATGGAGGGTGTGGGAACTGCGGTCCTTGGCCACCAGACCCGTGGGTGTCAGGAAGTGTGAGGCCTCATCTCTGAAAATGTGCCCACGAGTCAGATCACCTAGAGAATTAGTCCTTAACTCCCTCAAGTGGTTTCACACCCTCTTTCCAGATGAGGAAATGAGGTTTGCTCACAGTCTCACAGCAGTGGGTGGCAGACCCAGGCTGGAATCCAGGCCTGCCTAACTCCAAAGCCCATGCTGTGTCTTCCTCCCTAAGGCCTCTACCTCTGCAGCGTGGAGGCCTGAGCTGGCCTCCGAAGGTGTGACAATGGGCAAGTCAGGTCACCTCCCTAAATCTCAGTGTCCTCACCTGGAGAATGGGACCACCCTCAGGGGGCCGACAGGAGGGGTCATCAAAGCAGCATCAAGCCCAGAGTTGGGGTGGGGGGGCAGGGAGGGTGCTGGACCAAATTAGAGCTTCCCAGTCTTTTTTTCCAAGCTTTCATTATCCTGTGTTTTGAAAGATCTTATCTCTTGAACAAACTTTGTTTTAAAGTAATAATTAATTGATTCCTCCCTCCTTCTATCCCTCCAACATGCCTGTGGTCATCCTCTGAGTTGACTGCTGTGTCCACACTGGGCTGTTGGAATTCTAATCACCCCTAAGAGAGAACATTCTCTGTCCAGGCAGGATTCTCCAAGCTGGGGGTGTAAGGGCCTTGGAATTGCCAGAAAAATGGGATGATACCTATTCTGTTACGTCTCTGAAGACCCCAGGTCAAGAGCCCCTGGGAGGGTGATGGTGATAAGAAACGCAGTCATGGGCCTTCACTGAGCTCACCTCCTATGCCCTGCATGGTTCCAGGAAGTTTCCATGTGTTACCTCACAGGTTCTATTACTTGTCCTCAGTCTGCACGGGAGGAACTAAGACTCGGAGACCTTACCAGCTCCCAAGGTTACGAGCTGGGATGTGGAGAGTCAGGGCTCCAGCCCTGTCTGAATCCAGAACCCCACTTCTGAATCCCAGCACTGTTTCCTTCCCGTGCCTGAGTCTAGAATCCTGTGATTGGGGTGGGAGATCTGGGGCAGCGTGGGCCTTGCCTGGAGGACTTCCCAGTCTAGCAGAGGACACTGGACATGAATTGGTCTGCCCAGACCTGCAGGACGTCAAGGCAAAGGCCCCACAAGGCCTTGCGCGATTTGGCCAAAGATCGGCCACTGGTGCCCGCAGCAGAGCCAGGCAGCCAGGAGACCCCTGAGCCGAGCGGCTCCCCACTCTGTGCCTCTGTCTCCCCCGGTATAGTGCACAGACACTAATGCTTCAAAGGGCTGCCAAGAGATAGCAAAGGCCCAAACGCCCAGTTATAACAGCCTGTGACTAAGACGGATCGCCCTCGGGCAGCAAGCCTTCTCTGTGCATTGCCAGGTGGGGAACTGGAAAGTAAGCGGGAGGAGGACCGGATTCTGGAGGCCTGTCCTGAGAACTGCGGCTGCCCCGCAGAGTGATGGCCGCTGGGGGATGAACGTGAAGATAAATAAGAACAGTCCGCGTGAGCCCAGGCTCATCTTAACACTAAGCAGAGAGGCCTGGGGCTGGACTTGAAAGCGTCCGGCTGAGATGGATGGGCTGCTGCCAAGGTGGGGGCAGCTGGGCGTGCGGGATGAGTGATGGGGTGTCGGGGTGCTCAGTCACTGCCAGCCAGAGATGCCGGCCTCTGTCCAGCCGCCGGGACATGTGCGGGGGCCTGCCCCTCCCACCGCCCTGCCCGGGGATTTATGGCTTCGCTGAGGCCTGGAGAGGGGCTGAGGCCAGGCCTGTGGTGGGAGGGTTTGATGTCAGCCTGGCTGCCCCTGCTGGATTTCCGCCCTGCGCAATCCAGGGAAAATTAGGCCGGGCCCTGCGGGGCAGCGGTGACTCAGGGTCACACACAGAGGGGTGTGGGGTTTGGCCCCCTTCCTTATGTTGGCTGGCCCTGGGGACCTCTGGTAAGGAGCCTCCGGATGCCCCGTCCTCAGCCAATTTACGCCTCTGTGCTTTTCCATCCTCCTTGCCTTTACCCACGCAGGTCCCTCTGCCCGGAGTGCCGGGTGCCCTGGAGAAGTGCCACCTGCCCTCGCAGCCTTGGCGTCTGTGCCACCTGCTGTTGGCAGGCTTGCTTTGGCACCCCTGCTTCATCCAGGCCCCCTCCTGGCCCTTACTAACCTCTCCCACAGTCATTTGGTATCTGTCCCCAAGTGACCATGAGCTTGAGGGCAGGGAGCCCACCTTTCTTCATCTTGAGCCCCTGACGTTTACTCCGTGATATAAACTGCCGTTTATATCTTCCCATGTGCCAGAAACTGTGCTGTGTTTTTCTATTTTACTGTTTACTGTGTTCATCCATTTTACAGGCACGGAAACTGAGGCTCAGAGAATCATTAGACAGGATTCAAAGTCTGATTCCAAAACACAAGTGCTGGCCTGTTGAGCTAAGCGCCAGCTTGCGGGGGAAAAATCAGCAAACATGGAACAAGTTTTCTTTTTCCTCTGAGTCCATCACCCAGTGCCTACGCTTTGCATTTGCACAATAATGTGGCTTCACCTATTGATCCCCATAGCAGTCCTGTGAGGTCAGTGTTGTTGTGATCATCCCATTTTACAGAGTGAGAGAACTGAGGTCCAGAGGGGGAAACGCCTGCCAGGGCCACAGCCAGCAGGTGGCTGGGCCAGCGCTTTTGAGGTGGACGTCCCGCCCTCTCCCCACAGCCCCTCAGCTATTCCCACACCTCCTCCCTCTCAGGCCAATCTCAGCTCAGGAGGGCCGACCTGAGGGATGCTGAGACTCTGCAGGTGGACTCTTGGCCCTTGCACTGGGGAGCAGAAGAGCTTTCCCAAAGCCCAGGCCCTCGCTAACAGCCCCCACCCTGGAAGGGATCTTTCCCTTTGGTAGAATAAAGCCCCTAGCCGCCAGCCAGCCTTGACTCTCCTGAGCCTGGGACGCTGCCAGATGGCCCTGACCTCCTGCCCACTTACAGCCCCCCTGTGCTGGGGGTGGAGGTGCCCTTCCCATCCCCCTTCCTGTCCAGCCCTGCAGCTCCAGAGTCGACACAGCTGTGAGGAAGCAGCCTTCTCCCACCACCTTGGCTTCCCTGGCGGGGGCCCTGCTTCAAACAGGGGTGTGGATGACGGCGCAGCGGGGCTGTCTGGAGAACAGCAAGAGGACTGTAAGCTGGTCCCATCTCCAGCTCTCCCTCTACTCACTCCACGTCCCGGTAGCCCCGCTGCGTGCTGGCTTTCCTTAATCATCTGTTTTGGGCCCAGATGTTTGAGTTGGGATTCCCAACACCTGTCCCAAAGGATCAGTCTCATGAGCACAAAAAATTTAAATTGCCACATGTGACGAGTGTCTGCCAAACTGGACAATGCAGAGACATCTTGGAGAAGCTGGCAGTTGAGACCAGCCTTAAAGGAGGGTTTTTCCAACTGCAGGTTGCAATTGGTGGGTTAAGAAATTGACATGGTAGCTCACGATTGGTATTTTGTAATGAATGAAGACAGTAACATAGAACACAGCAGAATGAAACTGAATGGAATAGAATGGAATAAGAAATAAAATATCAGAATGCAGAGTATTATTCTGAGAGATGTTTATTTCAGTTACATGTGTATGTGTATGTGTATGTGTATGTACCCTGGATCAAAAGTAAAATGTACTTTTCATCTCAAAAAAAAAAAAAAAAAAGGGATCAGTCAAGCTCCCTGTTCACTCTCTTTTTGGGAGGGAAGGGAGGCTTTGAGGAGGAAACTGACAAGTCTGCATCCTCTTTGGGGCAGGAGCGCAGTTAGAACTTGAGCCTGCAAAGATCTTCTGCCTCATTCATTCATTCATTCGTTCACCCATTCATCTACAGTGTGCAAGGCACTGTTCGTTGAGCACCTACTATGTGTGAGGCACTGTTCTAAGCACTGAGATACCATTATGGGCAAGACAGAAAAATGTTTTGTTTTCATGGAGCGACAGTCTGTTGGGAAAGACAGGCATTAGATAGACTTTCAGAGAATAATTCATTTATGCTGTGATAAATCACTTCCCTACAGCTCTGCTTGAAAAATATAAAAATCTTTTTTTTAAAAAAAAAAAAAAAAAAAAAAAAAAGGATCAGTCAAGCTCCCTGTTCACTCTCTTTTTGGGAGGGAAGGGAGGCTTTGAGGAGGAAACTGACAAGTCTGCATCCTCTTTGGGGCAGGAGCGCAGTTAGAACTTGAGCCTGCAAAGATCTTCTGCCTCATTCATTCATTCATTCGTTCACCCATTCATCTACAGTGTGCAAGGCACTGTTCGTTGAGCACCTACTATGTGTGAGGCACTGTTCTAAGCACTGAGATACCATTATGGGCAAGACAGAAAAATGTTTTGTTTTCATGGAGCGACAGTCTGTTGGGAAAGACAGGCATTAGATAGACTTTCAGAGAATAATTCATTTATGCTGTGATAAATCACTTCCCTACAGCTCTGCTTCAGTATCACCTCCTCAGAGAGACTTTCCTTGACCCCTGTTTCTAAAATACCACCCTGTCAATCTCCATCCCCTTTCTTGATTATTTATTAGCAGTATGAGTATTTGGTATTATGTTATATATTTCTTTATTTTCCATCTTTCCCGCTAGAATGTAAACACCATGACAGTGGAGATGGTGATGATTTTGTGCTCAATCTCCAGCACCTGGCATGTAGTAGATGCTCAATAAATTCCTATAGGATGAGGAATGAATGAATAGATGAATGAATGAAGGCAAAGGAACCGCAGTGTGTGCAGAGCCCAGGATGCCTGAGACAGCTGATAAGGCCCCTGCTGAAGTTCCCACAGAGGACAGTCATGGGCTGCTGCCGTGAGGGCACACAGTGGGGAGGAGGGCATTTTCCTGCAAGTCTTTGGTGGCACCGCAGGCACTCTGGATCCTTGGATTAAATCCTGGATCTCCCACTGCCTATTTGAGTGATCTCAGGCAAGTATTAACCTTCCTTATCCTCAGTTTCTTCATCCGTAAAATGGGGATGAGTATAGCATCTACCTAGTTGGGTTACTGTGAAGACACATGGAATGACAGTTGTGAGTTTATTTAAACAGATTCTGACTCATAGTGAGAGTTTAATAAATGCTGGCTGGATTTCCCTAGCGGTCCCGTGGTTAAGACTCCGCGCTTCCACTGCAGGGGCACGGGTTCGATCCCTGGTCAGGGAACTAAAATCCCACATGCCACGTGGTGCAGCCCCAAAATAAAATAAAATAAAACACAATGATAAAGTCTAATAAATGCTGGCTATCGTAGCCCAGTGCTACCTCCTGTCTCCCACAGAAAATCAGGCTAAGGTGGTTGGGATTTTAAAGAAGTGACTCCTGGTTGGCATGGATATAGGAATGATGGGGTGGAAAGTCGGAAGTACTGAAAGTTAGGTCATTTCCAGTCTCTTCCTTGAACATATCATCCACCTCTCAGTCTCAGTGTCCCCATCTGCTCAAGGAGACATCAGCCAGCTTCTCTCTGCGGCTGGTTCCCTCCCCCAGCCCTTTCCCAGCCAAGCTCCCTGTTCCCCAAGGCCTTAACTTCCCGTCAGAGACCTCAGGGCCACGCAGAGCCAGGCCTTTACCTCCTGCGTGAATAATTTTCACCTTCCCCCAGCCCAGATGTCCTGGAGTCTTGCCTCTCCCACTGTCCCTGGGCCAGCTCTCTGGCCCCACCGGCTCCCATCCAGAAAGCCCTGGGCCCCTCCCTGTGACCCCAGAGCCCATGGCAGGGGCTGCTCTGCCCTGAAAAGCCCCCAGGACCCCCAGCTCCCCACATTCCCCCACTCTCACCTATCTACGCCCCCTGCAGCAGGAGGTCGTGCCCACACCTAGGCACGACTTTTAGGGGGCTTGACTCACAGTGAGGGCTGGTTGGAAGGGTCCCCCACCTCCTACCACAGGGGAGACGTGGCCTAGGTAAGCGTGAGCGCACGCGCGCGCGCACACACACACTCACTCGCATACGCATGGCCTCAAGAGGGCTGCAGAAGCTTTCTTTCCCCTGAGACAGAGAGCAAGTTTCAGAAACTCAGGACAGTGGGAAAGGGGTCACCGAAGGGGCAGGCTCTGGCACTGGGCCCAGAACTGTGAGCCTCAGCCTTGGGGTTGGAGGGAAGCTGGGGGAGGGGGAAGGGGAGGAAGCACTGAGTGTGCAGCTGAGCAGCGACTGGAGAAGCTCACAGGGCAGAGGTGGCCCTGGGATCTGTTATGGAATGAGGTGACCCAGCTTCTCCTGGTCTGGGGACCCTGGGGAAGTCACTGTCCTTATCCAGGCCTATTCTTTCCTCTGCAAAATTTCGGTTCCAGACAGCAGGCGGCATGGAGCCAGGCAACGATTAGGCAGGCCCCGGGTCCCCATCACAGCCCAGGGCCCCCAGGATCGCGTGGCTGTAGTAGAAGATTGTATCTTGCTGGACCTTCCCCTCCTTATCCATGAAATGCGGATAATAACCCTTACCTTGCAGTATTGCCATGAGGTTAACTGGTGTATGGGAAACATCTCATGCAGTGCCTGGAAAACATGTCCATTCCTCAGGGAAACCTGACCTCAAGGTGAGATCCAGGTCCCATTGATAGGACCTTTCTTCATAGACTCTGCCCTTGACAGCCCTGATTGCTGTCTGTAATTATATATGTATTTATGTGATGATTGGATGAACAGCCTTCTACCCTACTGGATTATAAACTTCTTGAAGGCAGGCACCTGAGCGTGGCACATAGTTGGGGATTCTATTAGATCTGGTCAGGAAACCAGAACTGCAGTTATTTCAACAGAAGGAATTTAATACAGGGCACTCATTTTGAAGGGGTTAGAAGAGCTGAACGGCTTTATGGGATGAGAGGGCAACTCAGGGGCAAGTAGCAGCAGGAAGCTGCAACGTCCCTGGGACAAGAGGGACACGAGAGACCAGGAGCCAGGATCGGGGAGGGACACTGGAGCCACAGTTAGGCGGGGGCTGACCACAGAAGCTGGGACACAGAGGGAGGGCCTGTCCCCGGGACCTGGTACCACAGGGGTGGCTCAGACACTGCCCAGGATGACAGCAGATCAGGGTGGGGAGGGGGAGAAGAACCCTGGCTCCCACCCTCTCGTCTCTAACCGGCTCTTCCCATTGGCCAAGGGTAACAGGAAGCCGGTTGGCAAGAGAGCCTGGGAGATGTCGTTTGGCCAGAGTCAACCCTAAGACACAGAGAAGGATAAAGAAAGAGCAGGGGACAGATCTGAGTTGAACAGGCAAATGGCAGAGCCAAGCCTCAACTTCTTTATTCATCTAGGGATGCATATATATGATTATATATATGCATATGCATATATGCATATATATGCACTGGGCACTGTTCTAAGATTTTTACAAAGATGAACTCATTTAATAAGCATATGTAAAGAATAAACAGTAGGCACTCAGTAAATGCTGTCTGCCCTTGTTCATGGGGCTGCTGTTGGCAAACACGCTTGAAAGGGCTCAGTCTTGCAGTGATTCTGGGATTTTCCTGTCTCAGACTCCAAGACCTCCACCCTCACCCTGGCCTTTTTGGGCCCAGGGAGCCGGAACCCAGGCCCCCAGGCTCTCCCCGGCAGAGAGCAGGGAGGAAGGGCAGAGGAAGAGGGCCCTGGAGCCCCAGCCCCCTCGGAGCCGCTCCATCTCTGCCCCGGGCTCCACGGGGAGCCAGGGCTCCCTTTCCGCGCCTGTCAGTCAAACCCGGCTGCTTGGAAGTTCAAGCGTGGCCAAAAGGAAGCAGATTTCAAAACACACCTCTGCTTGCCCCGCTTCCCTTCCCCACCCCCTCATGGCTGTTGCTCCAGGCTCCCCGGGGGCTCCCTTGCCCCTGGCCTGTCCCAGGCAGAGCTGAAACCAGAAGGGTCTGGGGCAGAGGCCAGGGGTGGGCTGTGGGGAGGGAGTGGGAGGCACCAGCCTTGGTCTCACACCCGTCTGGGGGCTGCTCCCGGTGGGTGGAGAAGAAATCTAAGGCAGATCAGGGGCCAAAGCTGCCCCTTCTTCAGCGAGGAGGGGGTGGCAGGAGAAAGGGGCCTGACCCTGAAAATCAGTGAGTCTGGGGTTTGCTGTTTTTATTTATTACTCCATCCCTGCACCAGCACAAGCCTTGGCTTCTAGAAGATTCTCCATAAGTATCTGTTGAATAAATGAATGAATGAGTGAATTCCCACTAAGGAGAAGTTGGCTCAACTTTGACACTGAAGGTAAAGTAGGGTGTCAGGCTGGAGGGCCTCCATCCCCACTGCCCTCCAAGAACCAAAGTCTTCCTCTCAGCGGGGGTGTCTGGGTCAGAGCACTTGGACACCACCCTGACTGTCGCCTTCTAGCTGTGTGACACTGAACAAGCCTCAGCTTTCCTCACCTCTTAAATGGGGAGAGACGTCTCCGCTCCAGAGCCTGCTGGGAGGCCTGAATTGAAAGAGTCCCTGAAAATAAATCCTATCACAGGCCTCTGTGTGCAGTAAGAGACTTCACAGACACCCGTGACCACTGGAAACTAGAGAATGAGCTTGAATGTCTTCCTGGGAGAGTGTCAATAGCGTTAATATCGTGGCCGGGGGCACTGAAACATAGCTGTTGCTTCTTGTAATTTCTCCGCTACAGCAGATGGAAGTGAAGCAAAGCAGTGCCCAGTCACGGAGGCCAATTCTGGAACGAACGCCTTGACGCGACGGTGGGAGTTGGCCTTTCCTCGTTGGTTTGTTAGGGTTTTTATTCGTTTTCTCCCCTCACACACCCTCGCCTGCTCAAAGCCCAACCATAAACGCAGTGACAGCCGGGACCACACTGTTCCCTTTATTGCAGTGTTGTTTTCCATTTGGAAAATCTCTCTCCAGAATGTGCTTGAAATTTTGAAGTGAGTTAATATATCGATGATGTCTTTATTGTCAGGACACTTCCTGAATTAGAAATAAAAGGCTCTGTTGAATTCAATAAAACGACATGGGGGGAAAATGTTCCTTTCCCAGGATGGAAGCCCTCCTTTTGTGGCTAGCTTGGGGGTAGGGGCCAGGGGTGGGGACAAATGTTCTGAAGCCCGGAGCTTCCCCTGAAAGCAAAGGAGAAATCCCTGCCCTCCCAGGAGCAAAGAGCAGGACCAGTGGGTGCCCAAGGCCTGAGCCCATCTCTGGCCCTCTCCTGGCCTTCTCAGTCCCCCAGCAGCCCCAGCCTGACCCTCCCCTGGGCCCCCCAGTCCTGTGAGTCACCCAACAGCGTGGGGCAGGCCCTCCCCCCTGCAAAACTGTGAGGAGACAAACCCTGCCCTCGAGCCCTCTTCTCTTTTCCAGACCCCACCAGGCTGTGCCTTCATCCCCATGGCCCCAATGTCGTCCCCCCGCCACACCTTATTGATCTTTTGAGTCTGAAGCCTGTCTATGATTCATTAGAAGAGGCAGACAGAAAGGTGGACTGGAAAGGCAAAGCCTTGGGCTCCCACAGATCTGGACTTTTGTCTCCTTGGTCTCTCAGTTGCTGTGTGACTTTGAGCAAGTGACCTCACTTCTCTGTGCTTCAGTTCCCCAGCAGTGATGGAAACACCCAGCACAGGGCCTGGTAGCTAAGGCTGCTACTTATTCACTTCCCTACAGTCCTGCTCTCACTAAGGAAGAAGTAAGTTGGAGGAGAAGGAGCCGATGGGGTATTGGCAATAGGAGGGGTGGGGCAACAGAACTTTCCTCTCAAGGGGAAACAAAAGAAGGGGGATGGCCATTTTAATGTACACCTACTATGGGTCAGGCAGACAGCAACCCTTATTCTATGAGGCTCAGAGAAGTTAAGTTACTTGCCCAAGGTCACACAGCTAACAAAAGAGACTCAGATTCATACCTGGGTCCATCAGACTCCCAGCTCATGCTTAGCTTATTCCGTCCTTGAGAATACCTCCCCAGAAGCCACGTACAACTTCCAAGGGGATCCGTGAGTAGGCGGAGAAGAGGAAGGCCCTCAGGTCAGAATCCTGCTGTGAAGGAGGGAGGGGCAGGGGGAGGGGCAGGGGGAGGGGCAGGGCAGAGGCCCTGCAGCAGTCACCGTCCCTCTGGCAGCCCTTGTTGTACGTGACGGGAGCATCTGCTTTCGCCTGTACTGGTCATGTTCTGGGCAGTGCCACTTTTCCCTGAGAAAAACCCCAGCTGTCCCGGGAACATCTTGTTGACTCAGACACCTGAGTAGACTCTGCTTTCCAGGGCCCCGGCACTTCCGGTTTCATTTCGCATTTCCTGTTGATGGATTTGCCCGTACATCCTGTTGCCTGCCACTTTGAGTCTCTGATGTCCTGCTTCCCCGCTGCCATCTTAGGCCAAGTGCCTGGGGGTCCAGGACCTAGAAACAGGAAGCAGGGGAGAGTGAACCATCTCCTCTGCACTGGGTAGGACTCCCATAGTTTGGTACTCCTGCTGGGGAGGAGGCGATTGGCTGGATGGGGTGGGAGTTAGGCACCCCTGACCTGCTGGATGGGGTACTCCTGCTGGGGTGGGAGTTAGGCACCCCTGACCTGCCTAATCCTCAGGACCAGCCATGGGTCAGGCTGAGGGGCCTGGGCTGGGGGCAGGGAGGGGACGCTTGGGCCCTTCAGCCAAGGACAAGGGAAGGTTCTGGTCTCAGCACTCAGCACTGCTTTCTTTCACCCCAGGCACCCTGGGAAGGAACCCAAGACATCAAATCCGTTTGCTATGAGTCCACCCAAATGCTGTGTTCCTTGAAGGAATGACTGGCCCTCTCTGTGCATTGTCTCCCCCATAGGAAAAGGTGGGAGGGATGACACCCTTCCCCATACCCGCTTTGGGACTGTAGGACCCTCCAGCTTCACGCTCCTCATATTTCACCTAAAATACAGCTACATCCTGACTCCACTGCCCTCCAGCAACCCAGCTTTGTTGTCCAGGAAACTTCCAGCTAATCTAAGGAAGCCATCCTATGTTCACTGAGGCCCCTTCCTCCCCGAAGCCTCCTTCCCCAGCCCTGGGACAAACCCAGCTCTACTGCCTCCAGCTGGGCACCTCGGGCAGTGTGTCTCCTGTTCCTCATGTGTGTGACAGCAGTGACCACCCCTTGTGCCCTGGGTTGTTTGGGATATGATCTGAGCTGCTACGGGCTGAGTCACCCCTCTTCCTGCCCAGTCATGACCAAGAGTCAAGAGACCTGCCTTTGGTTTCAAACCTGGTCACCAAGTTGCTGTGTGGCCTGCGGGACATAACCCCACATCTCTGTGCCTTGATTTCCCCATCTGAGCAGTGAACATGCCCCTTCTTTCAATCCCCCCCACCTCTCCCATTGTCCAGCTGCTCAAGGACCCAACACCCAGAGGGCTTCAGTGGCTGCGGCCTCGGGGGGAACAGCTCAGCTGGTCTGGCCTGGAAGCCCATGGAGGGCCAAGAGGTGGGGTGAGGCCACGATGCTGCAGCCCTCCCAGCCCACCCCTGTCCCGAGTGCTCCCACAGGCACATCTGCAGCCCCATCTGGAGCAGCCAGGCCCCACCCGCACACGTGGTCCAGCAGCCAGACCACCAGCACACCCCCCCCACCCCACCCGGCCGCCTTTCCTGCCACCTCCGGATTTGTACCCATAATCTGCATATTTAGCAGTTCACCACATTGCAAGCCAAACCATAAATCCTTCTCAGGCAGGGCCCTGGGAAAGAG
>NW_006783088.1:4996512-5008099 GCF_000442215.2 Lipotes vexillifer | reverse complement strand
GGAAAGAGTCCCCACGCTTGCGTAGAGCCCCAAGGCCTGGCTTCTGAGACCCCGTTCCCCAAGTCTTCAGGCCCGGTGGGGGTGTGAGCTCTGTCCTCAGGCGTCCCCGGGCCTCCAGAGGCTGAGCCAGGCAGCTAAGAAATCAGAATCATCAAAATAATTGGAGGAGGAATCAAAGGGAAATAAGAACAATTTCATTCAACTTTCAGGTTGCTGAGTGAGACAGATTAGACAGTACCTTTCTCCCCATTCGGATAAACCGAGGCTCAGGTTCTGTCCTCAGTCATTCAGGACCAACTCAGCTACAATGCCAGGATGAACTGTCATATCTCACTTGACCAACGCAAGTGAATTTCCAATTCTTGAGTCTGGAAGCTGCTAGGAGCTAGGGGCAGAACATAGAGTATGGGACCCACGCACTTGGCCTCCAATCCCCACTCAGTTGTGTGGTCATGGCAATGGGCTTGAGCCCCCTGAGACTCTTTCCACCACCCTGTTACTCCTGAGCTCTCTCCAGCCTCCCGATTCAGCCTCCCAGCCTCTCACTTCTCCAGCCCCAATCCCAAAGGGGCAGGACCTTTTAGCGTCACTGATTCTCCTCAAGTAAATAGGAATGGACAGCTTTAGAAAGTTGTTACCAAGAAATGTGCATAGCAGGCATCCTGGTGCTCTTAACCCATCAATGAACCTGACCCCTACCCGAAAGTATCAGGCATTAGCATTTTCTGAGCTCCATCTATGGACCCGATGCTACAGTGAGCATTCTAGGAGGACTTTCTCATGTAGTCTTGATGTCAGCCCTCTGAGAAGGAGGAAGGAGATGAAGTTGATAAAGAAGATGGTGCTGGTGAGTGGCAGGGGCCAGGCTCCAAGCTAGAGCTGTCCCATGTAGGGCTTGAGCCATCATCTCCACACTCGAGCCCACGGCTGTGGGCGTCCTTGGGAAGAAGGAATCACCCATATCCTGCTCTTCGTTGCTCCCTGCAACCCGGGCTGCCCCACGCAGCACACATCTCTCTCCAGATCCCAAAGGGTGCACCCCCCCTCCCTATTTTCAGCACCAGCGTCCCCACTGCTCCTCTGTACAGGGGCATCTACCTGCAGAGATTTATGTCAACAGGTGATCTCCACAGCCTGCCTCTGCTGCCCTGGGCCTGGTACCTCTCCCCAGCAACACCGGGTGCTCATCAGGGAAGGATTTGGGGTTCAAGGTCTTCTAGTCTCTTTTCTATTCATGCATCTAACATGTGCCTCCTGCCAGGTACTGTTCTGGTGATGGACATAAAGTCATTTAAAAAATGTCCTCAGTCCTACTATCTTCAGCACAAGCTGCCCCCAGCCCCACCTCCCCTTAAGTGTCCACTGACAGATGAAACAGAGCATTTAGAAGGAAAAGGCACACCTGGAAGCAGAAGACCAGGGTGTAAGTGCTCACCTTGCCATTAACTCATTCTGTGACCTTGAATGAGTAACTTGGGCTCTGGGCCTCAGCTTCCCCATCTGTCAAATGGGAGGCCTGGACTCCAGCTATCACACAGCCTTGGTCGCTCCCGTCTCTCCTTCCCAGCTTTTGCCGCGTCCGCCTACCACCCGTAACTCTATTAACTGAATATTATTCTTGAAATAAATGTACTTTTCCTAATTAAGTGGATTTATTTTAGAAGGGAATTTTAAATCACTTCTGCAAATGGAAAAACTCAGTATCATTTGCCGTAAGAAAAAAAAGGTAACCAGAAAAATAAATTCAATGAAGGGAAAATAGTGTTATTAGCCTCACTGGAAACTGTTCCCTGCCGAGGGCTGTGGTCCCAACGCCCTGCTCTCTCTCCTACCCATTCAGCTGACGACTGTTCCAGAAGCTCCTTCCATGCGCCAGGCACTGTTCTGGTGCTGGAATAAAGCAATTAAAAAGAAATAGATAAAGTCCCTGCTGGCATGGAGCTCATGCCTTAGTGGAGGGAAACAGGAAATAAGTAAAAGAAATGCAGTATGGTAGAGGCACATGCTGGAAGACAAGAAGGCAGATGAAGGACAGGTCACTACCTTACTGAGGGTTGGGGAGGGTCTCAATGAAGGGAGCGAAGACAGAGCCACGTGGGTCTTTAAGAAAAGAGCATACAGGGCTTCCCTCGTGGCGCAGTGGTTGATAATCCGCCTGCCAGTGCAGGGGACACGGGTTTGATCCCTGATCCGGGAAGATCCCGCACGCTGCAGAGCAGCTAAGCCCGTGCGCCACAACTCCTGAGCCCATGAGCCGCCAACTACTGAGCCCACGTGCCACAGTTACTGAAGCCCGCACGCTTAGAGCCCGTGCTCTACAACAAGAGAAGCCACCATGGTGAGAAGCCTGCAAACCGCAATGAAGAGTGGCCCCACTCGCCGCAACCAGAGAAAAGCCCACGTGCAGCAACGAAGACCCAACACAGCCAAAAACAATAAATAAATATAATAAAATAATAAAATTTATTTTTTAAAAAAAGAGCATCCAGGTTAGAGAGAACGGCAAGTGCAAAGGCCCTGAGGCAGGAGTGTTGCCCTGTATCTGAGGAACCTTGCAGCCGAGTGAGCTGGGGGAAGGGTCAGAAAGGTAGCAGGGAGGCTGCTGTTAGCTGGGGAAGTTGGGAATATCAAAGGGGTGTTAAAGATGGAGGAGCAGCAAACTGAGACCTCCTCATGGGTTTCATCCGAAGGAGGAAAAGAAGTAAAGAGAACAAACAGCTCTCTGGTTCTGCGACTCAATGCTATGTACTGTTGGGTCTTTGTAGCCTTTTAAAGTTATCCTCCGGAACTCCAGGGATGGCCCACCAGGGCACACATCCCAACTGCCCCGGGAGCTCACCTCAGGGCACTCTGGGTTCTTTCCTGCTCACACGGTCCATTATCCTTCATGTTTTCAGGCTGGACACCAAGCTCGGGAGGTGGTCTACACATGCCCGGCAGGCTTCCCTTCCAACTCGTATTTCTATGTCTGCGCTTTGTGTCTCCTATGTTCCTGGACAGCCTGCTCCCAGACTTCCTCATTCCAAGCAAGGCATCTGGAGATGCTCTCTGTCCCAGAGACCTGTGGCCAGGCCACCAATCCAAGCACTCAGATGATAACATGGACCAGAGAGGCCCTTCCTTGGCTAATCCTAGCCGCAAACCCAGAAGGACATATGTTACTTTCCCTGACTGCAGAGGCTCCTGGGTGAGAAGAGAGGCTCAAGGGTATGAGGTGCGGGGTTTCTGAGGGTGAGCCGAACCCGCAGTTATGGCTGGGCACCGGGCCCTTGCTCAGTGGGGCTGCCAGGGCTGGAAAAGTCAAAGAAATCAAAGCCCAGAGCCAGGAAAAGGAGGCAGACACAGTTCTGCATCACGGGCGTACACACTGATGGGGAGGTGAGAGGCAAGAGACAGGGTGCAATGATTTTAGATGGTAAGAGCTGTGAGGAAAAGACATGGTGGCACAAGCTTTGGGGAGTGGCAGGGCCACCTTTGGGTCCCTAAAGATGACTCTCTGAGAAGGGACATTTGAGCTGGCACCTGGATGATGTGACTCTCTGGAGGAAGGGTACTCCAGGCAGTGGGAACAGCCAGTGCAAGGGTCCTGGGGCAGGTGCAAATCTCCCACTAGAGTGAAGGCCAGTGCAGCTGGAACATGGCGAGCTATGTGGGGAAGGACGAGTTGACAAGGGGGTAAGGAGAGCAGGGCCAGGGCGTGCTGGGTGAGTCTGGGTAAGGAGTTCGGCAGGTTGTAGCAGGATGGGATCTTCCTCTTCAACAGATGGCTCCGGATGCTGGCTGAGAACGGACTGGACGGCACACTACAGGAAGCAGGGTGGCAACTGCAGTTGTCGGGGTGAGACGGTCTGGTGTCTGGGCTGGAGGCAGGGCAGATGGGATGCAGGGTCCGATCAGGCATCCATTTGCCGGGAGGGTGGATAGAAGTTTTGAATGGACCTGCCTGTGCTCTGTGGACAGATGTCCTGGGGAGCAACTCGAGGGTGTGGCCCGGTCTTACAGTGCTTTGTGCCCCTTCGGAGGCCAGGCCCCGTGGGTATGGTAAGCAAATAACCTGCAGAGCGTGGGTAACTCCTAAAATGTCCTCAAGATGGCACAATGTGGCGAGACATGGGCCAGGAGGAGCAGTGAGGGCGGGGGTGGGGCTGGGCCGTGACCTCAGCAGGCCCTGGAAGCTGCGCTCACCCCAGCTCTGGGGAGTCAGGAGCGTCCAGGGCGCTGCGGCGGGCCAGGCCTGGCCTGGACTTGATTAGCCGCCGGGAGGGGAGGGTGAGGATGTTGACCTTCGGAGGCAGGCTGGCGTCCCAGTGGCCCCGACACCAGGCCTGGCACCCACAGACATCCGGCCCCTCTCAAGCAGACCTGGCAGAAGCTCTAGGGTGAGGGGCAGCGGTGGGGTGCAGGTTGGTGGGGAGGATCTGGCTCAGACCTGGGAATCCGGGGACCTGGCTTCCAGCCCCAGCTCTGTCCCCAGGCCCTGGTGACCTTGGACTAGTCCCTACTCACTTCTCGATCACTTCCCCCGTCTACAAAAAGTGGTGGATGAAGCTGGTGGCCCCCTTCCAGGGGCTCCCTTCCAAACCTCACATTCCCTAGGCCTGAGACTGTGGGGAAAGTTCAGGGGGGATGAGAAGTCTCAGGGGTGGGGGAGGCCTGGCTGTGGGAGGACAGTGAGGTGACTGGGAGAGGAGGACCTGCAGAGTCATCAAGCTGCACTTGGAGGGGACCTTAGGGGAGGGGGTCGGAGGGCTCACAGCTCCTCTCCTGGCCCCTCCAGACCCTGACGGTGCTGCTTTACCTTCTTCCACAGGGGATGTGGCTCGAAGCAGCTTTTAATGCTAAAGATCAGCTTGCAAACTCCTGACCTAGGCCCATCCCATTTCACAGATAGAACGGCCCAGAGAGGGAAAGGCACTGGCTTGAGTCACACAGCAAAGAAGGCTGAAGGGACAGAGGTAAGAGAGGAACATCCACGCCACCTCCCTTATCCCCTTAACACTAGCATGGTTGCCTCTCAAGAAAGATCTTTAGTCTACCCAGGTGGGCTCATGCAGGCACAGAAGAGTCACCCAGAGGTGTACCCAGGCCATTGGCTCTTCTGACATCTTTGGGCAACCCAATCTCATTTATTCTGCATTATTTGTCCCTTCCTCCTCAGAACTCCAGGCTGGTAAAATTTTCACTTCATTCCACTCAGAGAGGTGGGATAAGGTGGGAAGGTCTACAAATGCCCCCGGCTTCCCTGGCAAATGCAAGGGAAACCTAAAAACAAGCAAGGAAACAAGAAAGCAAATCAAATCCTTATCGACTATCCAGTAGGGCCTGGATAGGATATCTATGTCCAGTCGTAGCACTATTGCCCCCACTTGGCAGATGAGGAAACTGAGGCTTAGAGGGGTGAAGGGACTGTCCTGGTGTTCCCAGCTGGGACCAGAACCCAGGCCTCGGGACTCTACAGTGCATGAGGCTTGCTGTGGTGAGGCTTTTCACGCCTCTCCCATTGTCTTCCCTTGGGTGCTGAACAACTCCCCTCCTGCCCATCCACTGGGCCAGCAGCATCTTCGGGTGTCACTTGCCCTTGCATGAGCCTGGACCACAGTGGCAAGGTCCAGAAGACCCCATTTCAGAGACAAGGTCGACTCCTGGTGGCAGTTCATGAGTATGACATGCTGCTAAATGCTTTGGGAGTAGGCCGGGGAAGATGCTAGGGCACTTACACTCTCTCCTTTCCTCAGACCCTCAGAGTGCCTGTATAGAAGGCCTGCGCTGGGCCAGGCATAGTCCAAGGTGTTAGGGACACAAAGCCAAATGTGATCTTTTCCTTCAATAAACCTCCAGCATGCGAGAAGTTTCCCTCAAGAAACTTCAAGCATATAATATTGTTATATAATAATAATTGCAATGCAAGCATGAAAACCAAATTTTCACATATTTTTTCCTCTTAATCAGAGCAAATTAAATCCTATACGGAAGTGTAATTTTACAGTAATATCCAACACTACTGGACATTTACTACAGGCCAGGAACTGTCCTAAGTGCTTTACCTGAACAAACTCATTTAATCCTCCCAACAACCTTAGGAGGCAGGCACTGTCATCAGCTCCATTTTCAGATAGTAAGTATATTACTAGCAACACGTGATATCATGTACATGGTAAGAATATTAACTCCATTTGCAAATGATTGATCAGAGAAGCTGAGTAACCTGGCCAGGGTCACACAGCTTGTGAGACAGAGTCAGGATTTGAACTCAGGCAGGATGGCTCTAGAAGCCTTGCCCTTCATCTCAATGTCACACTGCCTCTGTGTACAGGTTATACAAGTGAGGCTTCTCTGGCTGAAAGGAAGCGGGGTGGCTGAGGAGTCATGCTTGTTCAGCCCATCCCTCACCTCCTCTGGACACCCAAGGGGTCATCAACAGCTGTTGACCTCAGTGTGGAAATCAGTGCACACCTGACATGGAGATGTTGACAGATTTTAAGCACAGAAGAGGAACAATTAGATTTGCATGTTGCAATGATTACTCCAAGGTGGGCTGTGGACAAAAAATACTGCCTGCCATTCCAGTAAACAACGAATGTTGCCTGCCATCAAGCCACCAGCCACTGCAGCCTCCCTCAGTGGTGTGCCCTGAGGGGAATTCAAGATGAAGAAAAACAGGATACTGGCCCTAGATAGTTAAGATGCATATCTAAGGAATAATTTCATTGAACTCAGACTCTTGCATCTTCCCATACATAGAAAAGCACTAAAATCATTAACTTGAGGTGTCTGGTTTTTTATGATTAGCAGTAATCTTTTAATATTTGACTACATTTTTTTTTTTCAGCAAAAACTCCTATATATCCTGGCTCCTCCCCTTACCTCTTGGGAACAGTTCCTCAGAGCTAGCCGAGAGGCTCTTTCCCAGGCTATAGTCCTCAGTAAGGTCTCCGGATACAGCCTAACTTGCAACTTTTAGGTTGTGCATTTTTCTTCAGTTGACAGGACCAAGGGGCTCAGGACTGGAGACTGTGATCAGAGTTAAGGGACTGAACTGGGCCAGCAGCCACGGAAACAGAGGGCAGGAGGGGAGAGGTGAAAAAGTGATTGGTCTTCACCATGGAGAACATATGGCCACAAGCCTAGCTTTTAATTTCCTTGGAGGTTGGGGGTGGGCTATGTTTCTAGTTTGCCTCAGGAGCCAATCAATTCGTTCAAAAGTATTTATAGAATCACTGCTATGTGTCAGCCATTGCTCTAGACGCTGGGAATATAGTGGGAAACCAGAATGCATTGTTGGCTTTGATTTGCTAATATTTCGTTGATAATTTTTGCATCTATGTTCATGAGAGATGTTGGTCTGCAGTCTTCTTTTCTTGTAACGTCTTTGTTTTTGGTGTTAAGGTAATGCTGGCTTCATAGAGTGAGTTAGGGATTAGTCCCTTTACTTCTATTAATATCTTCTTTTATTTATGATGAAACTTAGAACACAAGCGTATATGAAAATGTGTCTACTACGAGGACAATGTTAAAATCAAATGTCTGTCTACCCAAGCCAGGAATTGTGACCTTGGAATGGTTCCTCCGTTTCTCTCTTCTCTTTCCTCATTTGTAAACTAGCATTGATCATAATAAACATATCTTACCGATAGGCCTGTTTTAAGTGTCAAATAAATCACAGCATGTTAAAGGCTTAAGCACAGCCCCAGGACATGGGGAAGGCTCATTAATATTAGATATCATTATGACCAGGTCTTTAATTTTACATATAGAAGTGTGCCTCAGTATAAAAATCTCATCCATGCCTGATTGTAAATTTTGCATGAGGGACTACATTCTTCTTTTTCTCAGTGCAAAAAATAATAATGCAAACAATGCACTCTTAACCCATTCAAAATTCCCAACTGGTTCCCTAAATATCATGTAAACATATATAATAACTGAAGGATTTCTGCATAACATGAAGCAGCTGAAACACCAACTGCCTAAATACTCAACCTCTGTTGGACTCACGAGCGGGTCTGTTTGTCCTCAGGGTGCACGCTGTGTGGATACGAAGCTCGGGCTCCTTGGTGGATGAAGGTTGCGGGCCACCGTGCAACCGTTTCTCTAGGTTTTGCAAAAGCACCCCATCACGCTTCCGGAAATGCGGCAATGCATTCCAGAACCAATAGCGTCTTTATAATTATCTTTACTTTCTTACACATGAAAAAAAAATGTGTAGTAGCTGGAGGCACACGTATGGGCAAATGCACCGTCTCATACCCTCATTTCCTCCATTGCCAAGCTTTTCTATTAAGTAGATTCGATATTCCAGGTCTCCGGACTCACCTTCTTTCTTCTCAGGCTTTTTCCCTTTCGTATGAAACATTTACACTTCATAACGTGGGGAAGACGACAGTGTTGGCTCATGGCCCGTTACACAGTGTAGACACTGGACGTGGATCTCCGGGAAGAACCGCTGAGATGCCGCCGCTGCTCACACAATCTTTGTACCGGATGCACCCGCGGTGTAAATGTCTTTACGCCACATGTTCCCGCAGAATCATTAGAGCAGGGTTTCGTTCTTTAGTAAGAGTGAATTTTGGGTAAATATTTTTTTCAGGTCGTTTTGAGAGTGTGTGTGTGTGTCACCCTTTCTTCAGAAGAAGTCTTATTGTGATATATACAAAACAGTTGAGCTCAGAGCTGCCCGAGGAACGGGGTAGTGGAGCCCGAAGCCCCGCCCCTGGAACCACCCTAGCGGACTTCACGCAGGTCCACAAAGATAGGAAGATATACATCACCGCAAAGCTTGAAGAGCACTGAACCAGATTATTTTCATATTTACAGCACTGCAGTGGCTCGATTTTGTGCTCACTTGTTAGAGCTTTTCTCAGCTGGGCTTTTTATAGATATAATTTCTCTTTTCCTTTATATCATGACCTCCATCATTTTTGCGTTTGTTGACAATGTCCGCTCTCGTGATTGCCCGTTGCTCCTGGGGATATAAGTAAATCGATAAATGCACTTCTGAATGCTCGCTGGGCCCCCTTGGTCCAGGTCAACATCTCCTGCCTGGATTATTGCAGTAGCCTCCTCCTTGGGGTGGTCTCCCCTCTTCTAGCCTTGCCTCCCTAAGGTTTGTTTACAACCCAGCAGCCTAAGGGATCCTATTAAAACATGAGTCAGATCATGCCATTTCCCAGCTCAAATGCTTCCCTCTGAGTAAAAGCCCAAGCTGGGAAGGCACCCCATCATCTGGCCCTGACACCTCTCCGGCCTCATTTCCTATTACTTGCCCCTCACACACCCTATTCCAGTATAGCTTCAGCCTCAGGGCCTTTGCACGTGTACCTGCTCTGCCTGGGATGCTCTTCCTCTAGGTAGTCTCACTCCCTCACTTCATTCAGGTCTCTGCTCACATGTTATCTCCTCAGATGGGCTTCCTTGATCTGTTATATGAAACAACTTCCCTCCTCCAGAAACTCCCTACCCTCTACCCTGCTTCAATATCTCCAATTCACTTGTTGCCACCTGCCATATTATATATTATTTTCTGTCCTTCACTGGAAGGTAAGAAGCTCCAAGAGGCAGGGCCTTGACTGTTCTGTTTGCTGCTGTCCTCTCAGTGCCAGAATATTTCCCAGTACACACTAGACACTCAACAAACATTTATGGGTTGAAGGAATGTATGATCATTAAATGTGAGTTAGTGTTAAGCACGATTTTTTGCATTCGGTTGCTTTGCAACTGGTTCATATGGTAACTCGGCTACCTAGAATGCAGCTATGGGTGCTAGAAGAACTGGTGGTAGAGTGTACTTTGGTTCCCAATTAACCACTCCCCATCCCTATAAGAATATTAGGCAGCCCTGCACATTGTCACATGACTAGAGGCACCTCCCTGAGGGAGGATAGGTCTCTGCCCACTGATGTGGAGCTTTAACCAACGGAATGTGGGCAGAAGGGATAGATGCCACGTCTGAGCAGATGCTTTGAGAGCCATCATGTGGCTTGGCCATTGCTCTTTTTCCTTCTCCCATGAGAGCAGCATATCCCAAAGAGGGGCCAAATTTTCCTCTTGAATGTAGGAATGACAAAGACACAAGGAGCAGAGCCTCACCTGACACATGGCAATCTTCAGCAATCACTTAACATCAATGAGAACTAAAACTTGGTTGTTATTAAGTCAACAAGATTTTCAGGGTTCTTTGTTACTGCAGCATAACCTCACAAAAGCTGACTGATACAGGGCTAAGGAGTAGCACTAGAGAAGTAGTTAGGTTAAACGACCTCTGAATTCCCTTCTAGGCCCTCATTCTAGACTCCCTGGCTCGTTCTCAGTAAATGGGACATGAGTCACTTTAGGAAAAAAGAGACACTTTAGGAAAACAATATAGCATATCTTTTAGGGTCTAGAGTCAGGCAGTCCTGACTTGCTCCTGGCTTTGCCACTCACCAGCCACGAGATCTTATTCAAATTGTTTAAACTCACCAAGCCTTAGTTGCCTTCTCCACAAAATGGGGATGGTAATTTTTCTGCCTCTGAGGGTCAGTATGAGGATTAGATGAGATAATGCCCAGTGCTTGGCATGTGGTACACCCTCCATCAGCAGGAGTTGCGGTGGACATCTGTCATATTCATAGCTGCCCTGCGTCTTTGGAATAGTCTCTGTGTTTGAGGAAATTCCCACATTACAAGTTCAACCTCCCAGAGCAGGCATCAGAACTCTAACTCCCAGCCTCACTGGCAGCCAGCCTGCAGGCCAGTGGCCTCGGTGCCTGGGGTCTGACACTTGGCTGCAAGGTTTGGATTCAGAGGCAGTAGGCTTTGTGAGGAGCTTCCGTGTTTTGCTGTCCTGATGGACGTAACCTCCTGGTGGTAGGATTCCAGGGGTTTGCAAAGTTGACTTCCTCGGGTAGAGGGGCATAGGATGGAGTATGTGACAGTGATAGTTGTCTTATTAGGCTGGTGCTTCAGCGTAGTCTGAGGTCTTATTTCTGGAAACTGAGCTTGAGCCTGACTCTCCAGCATACCCCAGTCCCCCACTCAACAATTCAGGGGGCTTTGCAAGTACCTTTTAGTAAATTTTTCTGCATGAACAACTAGACTGTATTTCGTATGCTTACAATGCTTACTAGAATTAATATTATTTCATTACCATTATTAAACAAGAGTCATCGGTCTTCGAGGCCTCCAGATACCCAGGGGGACTGCAGGCCAACTAGCATTGGCTGGTAAATCCCACACCAAGTTCCTTGTCTGGGCTGGGTGGGGAATCTGCAGTTGGAACCTGTTAAGGAGACCTAATCCCACGTCTGCCCTCGCCTGGCTCTCAAGCGGGGCCTACACTCTGCTCCTGGGAGCCTGAATTGACCTGAGGCCCAGGGTGGGAGGTGGGGACCCTCCCCTGTCCCTCCCGTCCCTCCAGGCTTTCTTCTCCTGGTCTCACTCCAGGTTTCTCTTGATTGGCTGCACTGGGTGGTATGGACACCAGAGGGCGCTAAATGCTCATTTTGGAGGGAAGCGTGTGGAAATTTTTTTTTTTTTTTTTTTTTTTTTTTTTTGCGGTATGTGGGCCTCTCACTGTTGTGGCCTCTCCCATTGTGGAGCACAGGCTCCG
>NW_006783088.1:4993355-4996471 GCF_000442215.2 Lipotes vexillifer | reverse complement strand
TACATTTCTGTGAGGGAAAGAAATGACTTGGAGACAACTAACCAGTCTGTCTTATAACCCTAATGTAGCAGATGTTGTATGTGCATTGCCTGCAACTTACAGGTGAGGAAACGGACCCAGACAGGTGAAGATGCAAGCTTAAGGTCACATGGCTAGAAAGTTATCAGGGCAGGAACTTGAACATAAACCATCTCTCAGAGAGGAGGACTGTGCCAACACCATAGTTTTCTTAGGGAGGGTCATGGAGAGAAGGGAAGGAAAGACTGTGGTGTTTTCCTACAGAGGTCTCTGTGGCAGCGCTGACACTCAGAGAGCTTTCAGTACAAATGCCAATTCAGCCAGCATCCGTTGAGCCCAGGACTGCAACCTCAGTTGCCCGTGGGGACTAGGCAGGTCACAAAAATGAGGAAAGCAGGTCGGGTGGGCAATGGGGAGTGGTGGAGACTGTGGCCAGCTGGAAGGTGTATGTTACAAATGAAGGGGACACCACACTCAGGTCCACCAGCTCTTGCCCTGTCAGGATGCACGTCAGGGTGTTTGGGTTTTTCTGTTTTTTATCAGAAGCTGTATGTCTAAATGTTATGAAATCCCCCAATGTTGAAATACCTGTGACAAATGCAAAACTTTTTCAACTCAACTCTCTGAGCCTTGGCGTTCTCAACCTTACAATGAGGAGACTGTCTACACCATTGGCTCCTTGGGCCACAGGAGTGTTTTTAGCCTTGTGCCTGTTTCAGGGAAGGATCTCACGCTGGTTTTGCGCAGCTCCACCCAATGGCAGGAGTGAGAGCTGCCATTTCTAGTCCCCTTTGGGTAGCAGCTCCCCATCCATCTCAGGGACTTAGGGGTATCTGGAGACACCAAAACAGGGTTGTCCAGAGAAGTCTTTTCTGTTTTCTGCTTTTCTGCTCCAACAACTCTTCCCTGTGGGCACAGAGGTCACAAGAAATGGTCTCTAACAGGATCTACTGGGGTTCAAGGAGAAAATGATAGGATTGCTTTATATTTGTTGATTTTTATTTTTGCATATCTTGAATATTTTAAATAACTTTTTACCTTGTCTTTTCAAATTTTGTTTTGTGTATGGCTCGGAATATGCCAAATGGTAGCAAATTAGTGCATACATCTCGATTGTAAATAAATAAACTAACATACATTGGCATGGGGGCTCATGACTGCTTGGGGTACCCAACTCCTGCCGTGGGGTTGACCTAATGCCTGAAAGGGGAAAACAACAGGCATAACAGGGAATTGTGGATGCGGAGACATCACTCAATAGTTTCAAAGTTACCCAAGTGCCACAGTTGTTTTAAAAAAAAAAAAAAAAAAAAAGCTTCATAATATGTAAAGCACTACACAAATGCTTGTTATCAAATTAGTTAAATATACCCAAAGTCATTTTTAAATTGTCTGGAGCATGGTAAGAGTTTGCTTTAAAAATGGAGGCTCTGTTATTATTTGTGCTGTTGCTCTTGGTATTGTAACACCGTGGGGCACCACTGCACTGGTTTCTGGGTCAGCTTGCCCACTGTGCTGAAAGCCCCATTGAGGCCAGGGCTGCGTGAGATTAACCCCTGGACCTTCAGATGTAGCGGGGGGCAGGGTGGGATTTGAGCAGGGGTCTAAATGATCTTTGTTAAATGGCTGAGATGGAAAAAAATCAACGGCTCAGCCTCTTTGGTGGGAACTTGGATCCTGTCCCAGCTACAGCCCAGCTATAAGGGGCTCAGAGTTTAGATCCTCACCCAGCTCTTTGGAGAAGAAAGGCCCTGGCCCTGTTGAACCCATTCAAATGCAGGAGTTACTGTGCTTAGCAATAGACTCAGGCTTGATAAATTGCTATTAACCATTTCCTGGCCCAAGACCCGGCAAGAGGACAGAGTATGGAGCAGATTTATGTCAAGCGTCCGGGACCAGCATTCTTTCTGCTTCTCAGGCAGGAAGCAGGGTCCTTTCAAGGCCCTGGGGGGATGCTCTTTGATGCAGTGTGAGCATTTAGGAATAGACCACATGGCTTAGTGTTGGTGGTCAGAATCTGGGTACCTAGGTCCTATGCAACTTGGGCTTTTCCTGTTACGATCAATTTCTGCAACCAAAAACTAACTTGGCTATAAACTATCACTTCTCTTTCCTCTGTCACTTACTAGTTGTATGACCTTGAGCTGGTTACTTACCTTCTCAATGGCTCCATTCCCACATGTTGGAAATGGGCATCGTAATAGTATGTACCTCCTAGGGTCGTTGTTATGAGGATCCAGGGGTGCTAATTAAGTTTATAATTTTAAGGAAACCATGCAGGTCGAAGGGAGGGTGGTGCTAAATCTGTTCTGAGTACTCTCTGACGAAGGATGATCCTAAATAACTTAAACACTCAGGACTAAGTGTCCTGCTGCCACACTTCTGACTCATTTGTGCACAAATGGTTGTGTAAGAAAATACTGGGCACCTTTTTCTTTAAATCAGCTGAATTCAGACTCTCAGTTCCCACCAGAGGAATATCTACTCCAGTCATTCTGAGGTCCCACTTGGGACAGCCTGTGTTTTCCAGATTGAGTTTCCCACCAACTAGAATATCTGCAACAATATCTTCTGCCCTGCAAGCACTTCTAGAACATTGCCAGCCCTCATGGAGAGAAGGAGACTATGCTCCCTCCCCTTGAACCAGGTGGGCTTTTGTAATTGCCTCCGCTCATAGAATACAAAGGAAGTGATACTACATGATTTCTGAGGCTAGGTCATAAAACGCCATATGCTTCTGTCTTGTTCTCTGTTAGCTCTTGAAACCCAGCCATCTTGCTGTGAAGAGGCCCCAGCAGCCTGCCAAGAGGCCTCACTGAGAGGAACTGAGGCCTTGGGCGCCAGCTCTAGCTGAGCTCCCAGCTGACAGCCAGCACCAACTTGCTAGCCAGCTGAGTGAGTGCACCATCTTGAAAATGGATCCTCGGGCTTCCCTGGTGGCGCAGTGGCTGAGAGTCCGCCTGCCGATGCAGGGGACGCGGGTTCGTGCCCCAGTCCGGGAAGATCCCACGTACCGCGGAGCGGCTGGGCCCGTGAGCCATGGCCGCTGAGCCTGCGTGTCCGGAGCCTGTGCTCCGCAACGGGAGAGGCCACAGCAG
>NW_006783088.1:4985453-4993336 GCF_000442215.2 Lipotes vexillifer | reverse complement strand
GGGCACCCCGCGGTCAAAAAAAAAAAAAAAAAAAAAAAAAGAAAGAAAATGGATCCTCAATCTCCAGCTGAATCAGCTGATATTGTCTAGAGCAGAGATAAGCTTTCCCCACTGAACGTACAGTACCCCCAAATGACAGATTTATGGGCTAAATAAATGACTGGGTGGTTTGTTACGTAACAATAGGAAACAGATGCACCACTCTCCCCCATTCCTCTCTTCTTTCCTCCCAGAGCTGTACAAGAGCCTTGGGGCTTTTCCTAGGCCCAGGCACCGATGAGACCCTGACACCCATGTTCTTGTCCACAAGGACCTTCAGATCTCCTGCTTTGCCACCTTTGGGGTGGAGAATCTTTGGGAGGCTGGGAACCCCATGGCCATACCCTTCTGAGGTCTTATAACCACCACCTCTCCTACCTCCAAGTTGGGCATTTGATATTTTTTGGCCATGCCATGTGGCTTGAGGGATGTCAGTTCCCCGACCAGCGATTGAACCCAGGCCACAACAGTGAAAGCCTGTAACCCTAACCACTAGGCAACCAGGGAACTCCCTAGAGTGGTTCTTCTTGCCCCTTTTCCTGCCTCCAAAACTCCTGGTTTCACCTCTGGAATGGACTGGAGAATATCCCAAAAGATGGAAGTAATCTCTCACTAGAGGTGGCTGTGCTCTCTGCCTAGAAAAATGACCGAGGTAAGTCATGGTGAAGCCTGACTCCCGCTGAAAGAGAGGAAATGCTGAAAAACCAACCCAATTTGACATTTCAGTAAATAACTGAGACACACATCTATTCATTGACTGTCCCTTAAGCTCCCAATGTGTGCCCAGCATTACGCTGGGTGCTGGGAAGACAAAGCTGAATGGCAGTGCCACCCACAGACCTGGACAGGAAATCCACCTGTGTCCACCCAAAGCCTGCACCCCACCCTCCTCCTCCATCATGCTTCAGGTATCTAAAAACCTAGAAATCTCTGCCTAAATGGCCCAAGCCCAGTTTTAGGGCTTACACAAGCGACTTCTCTAGGTCCATCCACCTGAGGGTACAACATGGCCCCGTGTGCACCCCTAGAGGGGTGACTTGAGTGGTAGCTATAGGCAAGGTGTGTGGACAGAGTTTGGGCATGCGAGCTGAAGTGTTCACAGGCCTGAGTCCTAGGCTACTCGTGACACAGGACACAGATGGTACTAGGAAGAGAATTAGGGTGGGTGTGCTGAAGACTAGTGTCAGGGCTGACTCACCCCTACACCCACCGTGTCCCTGCACAGAATTACAAAGAGTACAAGAGTTCTAAATTTCAACATGGCCTTCTTGGTCATTATAAAGAATATTTCTCAAGGCAGGAGAATAGACATATTTTATTTTACAGTCTGTTAAATGTTTAGATATATATATGGGCCTCGGTTTTCGCTATCAACATGTCAGAGTAGCTCTGCAGTACAGGACCAGTGCCCCAGGCTGTAAGTCCTATAGGAGACCCTCTTCTATGGGCTGCAAAGGATGGTGGGAGTGTCTGGCAGAGATTCCAGAAGCTGCCTGCAGACTGCCCTCCATGTTGCCCCAGCTGCCTCCATCTCTAACCTGGAGTGACAGAGACAGGAAGGGGTGGCAGAAGGGACTCATGTGATCTAATGCCTGCCTGGGGGAAGGGGGGCATTGCTGATGGAATCCAGCTGTTTTGCCACCTGCCAATCACCATCACCAACACCCCCAGCTTGAGGGGAGGGGATCCGGAGCAAGGTAGGAGAGGAAGGTATTTCATGCCCATTTTGCACGGATTGGCTAGGGTGGGAGATGGAGTCCAGGCCAAGACAGAATAGCACTGTGGTTCCCAAAGTATGGTCTCTGGACCCATAGCATCGACATCATCCAGAGCTTTTTAGGTTCTTGGCCCCTTGCAGGAAAGATGGTGTCCTTCTGTGGGAAGGGCAACAGTATGGGACACTTCTGGGCTTAAAGAACTCCCCAGCCCCACTCCTCCGGCTTGATGTGGAGATTCTATGAAAGGGACTTTTTACTGGAAAGAAAACATTTATTTATTGAGCATGCACAGTGTCCAAGAGTGGAGAAACACTTCACGAGCACTACCACATTTAATCCTCAACAGCCACCCTCAAGATTGGTATTATTTTTATTATCATGACATCCTTTTTTTTTTTTTTTTTTTTTTTTTTTGCGGTACGTGGACCTCTCACCGCCGTGGCCTCTCCTGTTGCGGAGCACAGGCTCCGAACGCGCAACCTCAGCGGCCATGGCTCACGGGCCCAGCTGCTCCACGGCATGTGGGATCTTCCCGGACCTGGGTAAGAACCTGCGTCCCCTGCATCGGCAGGCGGACTCTCAACCACTGCGCCACCAGGGAAGCCCCATGATATCCCTTTTAAGGGCTCAGTCTAGAGGGATTAAGTACCTTCCTTGCCTTGCCTTGGGTCACAAGGTTCCCAGGAGGCTACTTGGTCGGTGTGATTCTCAGAGCACCCTGACTTCTTCACCTTTATGCTAAACAGTGGTTCTCAAACTGAAGTGTGATTCAGAATCACCTTGAAGCCTTGATAAAGCAAACTGCTAGGCTCATCCCCCAGAGTTTCTTACTCAGCAGATCTGGGATGGGGCCCCCAACACACATTCCTAACAAGTTTCCAGATGCTGCTGCTGCTGCTGCTGCTGCGGGTCCAAGGACCTGCTTTGGGAACCACTGTGCTGGGCGGGGATCCAGCTCCCCGCCCTACTCCACCCATGCAAAACCGGCACAATCATACCTTCCCCACAATGATGTCCTTGTGAAATGCCAGTGAGATAATGGGAGTGAAAGAGCTTTGTCAGCTGCACAGCTCAATGGCTCTGGTCATAACCCAGGGACCTGAGGCTGGTCCCTGGGGTCTGGGTGTGTGGAGGGCTGGGATTCAGGTGGGGGTACCACAGCCATCCGGAGATCTTTTGCAGCCCATCTTAATTCTGAGGCACCTCTTCTCAAGGGAGAAAGCCAGTTTCTCAGGGATGGACCAGCAGCCCCTGCTGCCCCCCAGCTCATCAACCCATGCCTTCTCCCTTACCTCTGGCAGCCTGCTAGCACTGCCCCAGCAGACGGCTGGTCCGGGCTACTCCTCCAGGGGCCAGTCCAGGCAAGCTGGTGCAGCATCAAGCCTTGTGGTTCACGGCCTGGGACTGGGTCCTGCTCACCAGCCTTGTGAGACTCAGAGGCCGTGACTTCCCTTCTCTAAGCCTCAGGTTGCTCATTGGTAAAATGGGCGCAACATCTGCATAGAGTTGTGCAAACTCAAAGGCCAGTACTTTTAAAGTACTTTTCTAAGCCACAGCTTGGCACACAGCCTGGCCCCTGGCGAAAGTTCAATCAGTGGTAGTTGTTAGTATTTTCAAAAAGTGCCTGGGCCCAAGCCACCTCCTGGTAGAGGCCCGGACTTGGAACGCAAACCGCTCCCACGCCGTTCCCCGGTTGCACCCGGATACACCCGCCCCGGAACGCCAGCGCGGGGATCCGGCCTGCCTGCCTCGGGTAGGGTTGCCAGGGTAGGGCAGGGCAAGATTAGGGAGGCGGTGAAGCGAGGAAGGGGCGTTCCTGGGGAGAGGCCTCAAGCTAGGTGGGCCGGGGGCGGGGATAAGCCCGGAGGATAGGGAGTCGGAGGCGGGGCTGGGGGGGATGGGAGGGCCTAGGGAAGTGGCCAGCGGCCTGGGAGGAGCGTGGGAAGGCTGAGGAAGGCCGAGGAGGGGCGGGACCGTTAGGAAGCGCTGCGAGTGAGGTTTCCCACCCGGCAGGGCTGAGGCTCATGCTCACCCAGACAAGGCTTTATCCGGGGCCTGGAGGGTCGCAGAAGACCCGGCCGAGGAGGCAGGCCCAGGGAGGGCCCCATCCACAGGGTGAAGTTGGGCCGTAGCGGGGCGGGGCGAGGGGCGTAGCTCCATCCCCCGCAGGACCCGGGCCGGGGCTGGCCGGTTAGAGCAGGGAGGCCGTAGCGGACAGAGCCCGATCCGGCTGGAAGCCAGTCAACATTCCTGCAGGGTCTCGGGGCGGGGCTGGCGGGCCCAAGTCTGGAGGCCGAGGGGGTGTGTCTTGGGCGTGGCCTCTGTGGGCGGGGCCTGGCCGAAGCCTCTGCGTTCCCCGACGACTGCCGGGAGGGGGACGTTCGAGCTACTGAACCCAGGGCTGCGCAGTCGGACGCTGACTGGGACGCGAGCGGGCGACACCAGGCTTGCAGCGCGGAGCAAAAAGCAGAGCCAGCAGGTGAGAAGGGGGTGGGGGGAGGCCTGCCGGCAACCACGAGCAAAGTTAGTTTTCGTCCCCACTTCCAGAGGCCGCTCGGACAGTTTTCTCGCAACAAGTGACAGGTCGGGCCAAGAGGCAGCTGGTGGGTGAGAAGGAGCTTAATTAAGTTCCAAGTCCTGACCCCCAGTTCTCCGGCTCCTCCGTGCTCCGGCTGTGTGACCCCGGGCGCGTCCCCCCACCTTGCCCTGGACCTCTCGGGTTCCAGTAAAAGGAGGAGGTTGGACTAGGTGGACTCCGTGTTCTTATTGCCCTTTCTCACTGAAACCCCGGAAGGTGAGGCTGGCAGGTGAGAGCGGACTCAACAGGTATTCGGATTGCGTCGCCCAGACTACAGTTTGTCTCCCTGCAGAGTGACACTGAGCAAAGCGAACTCTCTGCGATTGTGAAGCGAATTGCTTTAAAGGTCTCACTAGTTCCTCGCATGGGACTTGAACCCACAGGCCTGGGAACCGGGGGCAGAGCCGGGGGTGGGGTGGGGGGGTGCCCAAGTCAGGGAGGTTTCAGCCTCCCCTTCCCCCTAGCTCTGAGAGCCTAGTAAGACTTGGGGTGGGAAACTCAGCAGGGCATTTGTCCCCCTTCCAGGGCTTTTCCAAATGAGCTGGCTTGGGAGGCCCCTGGCGGAAACTAGGGGACAAGTTCTTATCCGGGTGAGTGGGGAAGACAAGGGAAAACCCTGCCCAGAGTCAAGCCCAGAGCCGAGGCTCTTGCTGCACGCCCAGGTCCCTTCCTTGGGCTGGAGGTTTCCGTCCCTGGTGGCGGTAGGTGCTCTGTGCCAGGGCCATAGTAGTTGGGCAGCCTAGTTCAGTGGTCAAGGACTTGGGACCAAATTTGGATTCCACTCCCCCTTCAAGCTTCAGCTTCCTCATCTGTTAAATGGGGGTAGTGATGGTACTCAACGGTAGTAGTGAGGACTTAATAGAATAATGTGTATATAGTGCTTAGCAAGGCGCCAGGCACCCAGTGACGCCTCACTGTATGACAGCTGCTCTGATGTGGATGGGCAGGTGATAGACTGGCTTCCTGCCTGGGAATGAGACTGTTTTTTGGAGGGCTGGCTGCAGCTCCTCTTGACCTTATGAGAGCCAAAACTTGCCACCTGCCACCAGCATCACTTTGTCCATTTGGGGGCTGGGGAATGTGTCATCTGGACCAAAGAGTAGCTGAGTTTTCAGTAATATTGCTTGCAGTTGTTAGGTGTCCCATTAAATAAACCCCCAAATGTTTTCTTAGCACCTACTATATATTAGATGGAGCTAGGTGATACAGAGGTGAACTAGCCTCTGGGTTCTGCCCTCATTTTGAGTTGCTGACAGTGAGGTCCCCATCCCCACCATGCCTCTGCTGGAGAGGATAACTCACACCCAGAGCTCAAGGCCAGATGAGACCTCATGGGTTTGTACTGCTCTGGTGGCCAGAATCCAGCTCTTCCATTGCATGCTTGGCTCGGGGTGGAGGTGAGGGGCAGTGTGGGCACCTTTTATCTGTTTGATCAGGGTTGGGCACTGAAGGTGGCTGGCTCCCTGCATCTCCTGGGGAGAGGAGCCCTACACTGTGGAACCAGCTGGAAAGCACTATGGGACAGAGTTTGACTGAGGGTTGTGCTATGTGGAGGGTGCTGACACCCCCTGTGTACGTATGGGAGGGTGGTGCTCAGGACAGGTGAGACACGGGAGAAAGGGAGGTGGTGAGACTTGAACAGGACTTTTTGCCTGGGATCCCAAGTCCTAGTCGGGCTTGGATCAACTTGGGGCCCCAGACTCCCCTCTCCAAGCATTTGAGTGGCTTAAGATTAGAGTTTGCTCTGGTGGGGAGGGAGAGGGGTCAGTAGGTGTTGCCTGTGCGGGGGGCAGGGAGGAGATGTTCATCTCAAACAGTGCTTAGGAAGCATCTACTGGAAAGTCCTCCTACCACCCCTCCACCCAACGTGATGAATGACGGACGATGACACACTGACCCCATCCTTAGTTGCTTACCATCTGGTGAGGAACTTAGACAAGGGAACTGTGATAGGAGATAGATGAAGGGTCAGAGGGATCTTTAGGAAAGCTTCATGGAGGAAGTGGAGTTTTGGGTGGGCTTTAAGGATTGCAAAGGTTTCAGTAGCCACAGCAAATGTAATGTTTTGGGAAGAGGAGGATTCCTAGGGGAAGGCAAGGAGGTCAGTGTGTTCAGGGGATTTTTTTTTTTTTCAACCTTGTTTGAAAGTAGCCCAGATACTATATAGCAGACACTATGAGCACAGCTTCGGTACTTTTACAACCACCAAGACCAGGGTTCAGATCAGATGGGAAAAGAAACCAGAGGGTTTAGGGGAGTTTTAGGAAACTGCTAGATTGATCAGTCTGCCTGAAGAGCTGGGACTGTGCAGGGATGCGAAGGGGGAATGGTCGGTAGGATCAACTTGTAGAGGGCCTTGAATGCCGATGTGAGACGTTTGGATTTGATTTGTAGAAAGTGAGGGCCGCTCAAGGTTTCCAGGCAGGGGAGTGACATAGGCAAGGTGGCACTTTTGGAAAGACAGTCTTGCCAGATGCACTGGGGTGCAGGACCCAGCCGAGGTGAGACGTTTGGATTTGATTTGTAGAAAGTGAGGGCCGCTCAAGGTTTCCAGGCAGGGGAGTGACATAGGCAAGGTGGCACTTTTGGAAAGACAGTCTTGCCAGATGCACTGGGGTGCAGGACCCAGTGGTCAAGGGATAACGAACCGATGGCTGTAATGATGGGGAAGCAGGGGCCTGGGGGGCTTTGGGGATGTCTGCAGCTGGGGGATAGGAAAGGCACTGTTGGAGGGGAGGGGGAGCAAGTGTCCCAGTGGGTGCCCTTTGTTTCTTTCGATCCCCCATGGAGCCTAGACCCTGGTGCGTAGCAGGTGCTCAGGAAGGTGGCTGGAATGGGTGGGTAAAGGCACTGGGGAGGGTGACAAGTGCTACAGAGTGATAGAGAGGGAGCCGCCCAAGAAGGCTCTGTGTTTGCCCATGAAGGGGAGGCCTCTGGGCCGAGTGGAGGGAACTTGAGCCAGTCAGCAGGGGCTCGAGGGGCGGGAGAGCAGGGCGGCTGGAAAGAAGTGCCTGAAGCTCTTCCCTCTCAGTCCCAGCCCAGGGAAGGCCAGGGGGAGAGGTTAGCCAGCGAGGGCACAAAGTTCCCACATGCGGCAGGGGCATGGATTTTGGGTTCCTCCAGGGCTCCTCTGAAGTTTCTGCAATGTGGGGCAGTCCCCTCTCTCTTGTGGCCTCAGACTTTTGAACCACTTCCTGGAAGCGCCTCACCCCCTTTTCTTACCCTCCAACCCTGGGGATGCAGCCCCTGTTCACCCTGAGGACCAGACAGCCCCTCCTGGCCCAGGGCAGAGCAGCCCCAAGCCCCGAGCATTCCTTTCGATTTGGAGCATCTGGGGCCAGCTGGCACCCCCTGGTTTGGGCTCAGCTTTGACCCCCTGTAAACCCACTTCCTCTACCCCACGGGAAACTCAGGGGGCGGTTATGATTTCACGGAAGAATCAAACAGTCAGGAGTTGGCTCTGTGAGAGGCGGGCGGGAGGGAAGAGCCTGGGCCCCTGTGTGCGACAGGCCGGGGCCAGGGTTGGGGGTCCGGTTTAATCTCAGCAG
>NW_006783088.1:4959955-4985304 GCF_000442215.2 Lipotes vexillifer | reverse complement strand
CGGCAGGAACTGCCCTGCCCACTGGCTTCCCCTCCTCTAAGCCTGGATCTGAGGGGCCAGGAGGGAAGCCTGGAGGTAAACATTGGCCGAGCTTCATGCTACACCTGCTTCCCTCTTCCCTTCGGCCCCTGATGCTGCCTGTGAGGAGGCCAGCCACAGGCCCAGGGCCTCTGTGACGGCCCCGCTGGTGTCTGGGGGCTGTCTGGTTCCTGACTCACCCCTGGGGTTCCCCCTACACCGTGGTTTTCCTGTCAGCAGCTGATTCACTCTGTGCTGACATGGAGACGCAGCTGAGGGCAGGGAAGAGGCCTGTCTTCTGGTTCTTAGAGTTAGTTCCAGCTCTTCTGTTTACAGGCTGTGTGACCTTTCATGAGTTCCTTCTCCTCTCTGGGCTTTCCATCCCTCCTCTGCTAATGGCCTATTCTTTACTTGGCTCTCAGGGGATTCTGTAACCTGGACTCTGTCGTTTGTAAAGTAGGGTAAATGTGAGTGCACACACACACTCACATACAACACAGGGTCTCAATACAGAGTGGAACTGGACAATTCCACCTCCTAACCTTGCCTGCCCCCCACCTGAAGCACCCTTGTCTACCTTCTGCCTGTCCACAGATTAGGGAGATGGTACAGCATGGTGGTGAAGAGTTGGACCTGGAGCAAAATCTTGGCCCTGACCATTCCTAGCTATTTGACCCTGTCTGAGCCTCAGTTTCTGAATCTCTAAATTGGGGATAATAATGGTAACTACTTCATAGGGTGACGTGAGGATAAAACAAAAAAGTGCATGTGTTGGGGCTTCCCTGGTGGCGCAGTGGTTGAGAGTCCGCCTGCCGATGCCCGGGACACGGGTTCGTGCCCCGGTCCGGGAAGATCCCACATGCCATGGAGCGGCTGGGCCCGTGAGCCATGGCCGCTGAGCCTGTGCATCTGGAGCCTGTGCTCCACAACGTACCGCAAAAAAAAAAAAAAAGTGCATGTGAAGCGCTTAGCAATTTTCTACCTACACATGGTGTATCCTCTATGAATGAGAGCTGCTGCTGTCCTTATTTTCTGCATCTGGCCAGTCTTCAAGGCTTATACTAGGCTGCTTCTCAGGCCCCCAGAGACATTCCCCAGAGCGCCAGCCTTCCGTATGGGCCCTCTGTGCCTCTCCAGCGTGTGTGTACGTGCTCCAAGACACCAGTCATTTCCACCTGCGTGGTGCTCTTCCTGGGGGTGGCTGGGTCTCTCCACCGTGACTCTGAGCTTCCTGAGGGGAAGTACGTCTGAACGTCAATGGCAGACTTTCTCCAAAACCCCTCCTTTCCCTTCCCCTCTTTCCTCTGCGCTTGCCTACACTGAGTACTTGCCTCTTTGCTGCTGTTGGGTGGCATATGGAGTATCTCTGTGAACCCTCCCAGCCAGGGACTGCCCCATCCATCTCTGTGTACTGACTCCTGGTACAAGGCCTGGCCCACAGCGGGCACTCAGGAAATGATGGTTGAATGAATAAGTGATTCTCCTCAGGGTGGCCCAGTAGGACCCAGTTCAGAGCCAGATCCTCGGTGGCTCCTTTTGGCAAAGGCAGAGCTGGGAAGCAGGGTCTGGATGCCCCTGCCTTGCCCTTCAGGCCTGCCCGTCTCGTGCAGGCATCCGGGGTCCAGGGAGGTGGGAATGGTGTGGCTGGCCTGGGATTTCTTCAGCCCGGGCTCCGGCTTCCCTCATGAGGCCCAGCCTTTCCCCTCCTGAGAGGGGAAGAGCCCAACTTCCTCCAGCCCCAGCCTTGTGGGAGTCACTCTGGCCCTTAGTGAACCCCGACTCAGCCAGAAAAGGCACGTTCAAGTCAGCAGTTATTTGTGGAAGGTGTTCCTGCCCCGTGAGGCGTGGGTGCAGGGCTGGGGGATGGGAAGATGCCCTTCAGGAGGCCCACCCCTGACATTATCCCTGGAGACCACCAGGTGGGCAGCTCTGGGAGGCCCCGCCACTCTCTCCTCTGGCTTCTTTCCTGGAAGTGGGAGCTTCTGCCTTTCTTTGGGCCCCACCCCTGACTTTCCCTTCTGTGTCAAGAGGTGATCTGGGGTGGGAGTTCCTGAAGATTCTGGACCTAGGCTCATAGGACCCATGCAGAAAAGTGGACGAAGTGCCGGAAGCTGGGCATTAGGAAGCTTGGGTTCAGCTCCTGGCTCTGCTGTGCAGTTGCAGAGTGAGCTGCTCCAGGGGGGTGACCTCCTAGGCCAGTTTGCTTACTCCTCAGGCAGAAGTGCTCCAGAAGGCTGCCTGGGGTCCAGCTGGCCCTGGCCCAGGAGAGTGGAGGACGAACCATAGGCAATGTCGTGGACTTTGGAATCAAACTGCACAGGGATGATCATTTCTGCCTCTGCTCTTTACCTGCTGGGTGAGACCTTAGGCAAGTGTCTTAACCCCTCTGTACATCAGTTTCAGCATCTAACATGGAGTTGGTTATAATACTTAATTCATAGGGTTGTTTGTTTGAAAATGATACGAATCAATGTATGTGAAGCATTTGTGAGACGTGCCTGGCACACAGTGAGTGCTTTATATGGACCAGATGTTTTGGATAGTGTTGCTATCATTAATAGGAAGCAGGATTTAAGTCTTTGGGGGCAGTGTTTGGTGAATGGCTTGAGTCTGGGAATTTGGAGACCTGGGTTCTGATCCCAGCTCATCCTTTACTTGCTATGTGACCTTGGGCAAGTTGCAGCCCTTTTTGGGCTGCAAAACTCTATTATCCTGCATTTGCTGCACTTGGCTATTGTAAGACAGGCACATGTGATATCACAGTGCGGAGCTGCAGGGTTTTATTCAGGGAAAGGACTTCTGGGTGCCCAGCCTGTTCTCCTGCCCTGAGACAGCCACAGTAGGTGGGCAGGTTCCCACACTGTCACAGAGGTACTGCAGACACAGAACGACAGGGCAGCCCCCCGCAATGGCACTCAACAAGGCTAAAAAGTAGGTGAAACATTTAAATATACACGTAATGGGATTATCTAGATCATATTACAGACTTTTTTTTTTTTACTTTTCCCCATTTTCTGAATCTTCTGCTGTAAGCCCATATGATTTTTATGCTCAAGAAAGAAAGAAAGAACACACTTATACAATAAAGCTATCAAAAAACGTACTATATATATTTAAACAAAAATGCATTATATGAACGTGGGATCATATTGAAGTTCTTGTTGTTGTTAATAAATCGTATTTATTTCAAAAGGGGGTCGGGTGTTGGTTTGAAGTGAATGTCAGTTTGTCAAGCCTCAGAAGACTGAGGGAGTGTCTTTGGAGGGAGACAAGAGTCAGATTCTGAATGGGTTCATAATCCACCTTCCATTGTGGTGGACACACCCCAAGTGCCGCCTGGTGTATAGAAAGCTTTTCAACAATCCTTGACGCCGACGGGCTTACTTTCTTCACGTGTAAAATGGGGATAATAATAATACATAATTCAGAGCGGTGCTGTGAAGGTTAAAGGACTTGTTTAAGTTGCGAGGGAAGCCCTCTTCTTCTGAATTTGGAACCAAGTGAAAAGAACAGTTGACAAAGATGGAGCTCGAAAGGAAGCCCCGAGAGAACGTGGCTTTAGATGCAGTCCCCAGAGGGCTGGGTAACCGTCTGCCCTGGAACTGGCAGAGTTACAGTCTGGTCACAGGCAACTCTGAACAGGGGCCAGCCTCCCTGCAGGGGCTGGTATTATGCAGAGGAGCAGCCCTGAATGAACACTGGCTGTGGGGCAGCCGCTGAGCGTGCCCAGTACGTCTCCCAGATGAACCAATCAGATAACCCACTGCTGGGGTCCTGGCCTGAAGTGAAGAAGTGGGTGGAGCGAGGCCAGAGGTGTTCTCCCCGTAGAGGTCCCTCCTCAGGGAAACAAGTGGAGAGAGAAATATGTGTTCCTCCTCATAACTACAGGGCACTTCCAGTGATGCCTGGTAGGCAAACACTCAATGTTAATTTCACGTTGCTAACAATAATGATAGCAATGAGTAATTCTACTACTGAAGTTGGAAAATTACTCTCCCACCCACTGTCTTAGGATATGGAATAATAGAATGTTGTTGCAACGGGGCATGATGAGACGTCCTCATTTATACAGGAAATAGAAACTCAGTGGGGCTGAGGGATGACTGATTTGTCTAAGATCCCACCGCAAACGAGTGGGTGGCTGGCTAGGCCCTGGATCACTGACGGTCACGTAGGCAAGTCACCTCCCTGACCCTTTGACCTCTCTGAACTCACAGCAGAGGAGTAACTGCGGCAGGAGGCTGTGTCATTCAGGGGCTCTCAAATGCCCCTCTGATCCCCTCTCTCACCAATTTCGGTGAGGATTAAATGAGATAATGGCTCTGGGTAAAATGCTTAGTGGTGGGCCCAGCACATAATCCTCCTTCCATACAAGCCAGAGGTTGATGAGGGTGATAGTGATGAATGAAAGCTGCGCCTTCCACCCCTTTGAGGAAATGACAGAGTCCTCCTCCCCAAAGACCGAGGTCCCCGGTCTGGAGTGAAGGAGCTTTCCAGGGCTGTTTGGAGATCTGGGGGACAGGAGGGCCTTAGGCCTCTATGGGCCTGGTCCTCTATAAGACTGTCTGAGCCCAGCCTCAACCTGGGTGCTTTTGGCTTAGCATGAGGGCAAAGATGGAGGCTTGTGACTAGATTCACAAGATCGTAGTCTTGTGAGCAGCATTATAGTTCATTGAGTCAACCTACCTACTCGGTCCGATCCCATGGACAACATTCAGCCTTTGCTCGCACACCTCAAGGCTTGGAGAGCTCACTACCTTTCATGTCTGGACATATCTGACTCTTAAAAAATATTGTGTAGAATTTGAACAAACCCACTCTCCCATGATTTGTTGGTCCTGATCATGCTTTGGGGACCACTTGGAGACCATGTGGAGTATGAAGGCTCTCTGGGTATGGGGGAGGGTAACCAGACCTCCCTTGTAGCGCCCCGCCCCACCCTCAAGCCAGAAAGAGACATTTCTGTCAACTTTTTGTTATTGTTTATTTTGCTAATTTTTATTGGAGCATAGTTGATTTACAATGTTGTGTTAGTTTCTGATGTACAGCAAAGTGACTCAGTTATACATATATCCACTCTTTTTTAGATTCTTTCCCCATTTTGGTCATTACAGAGTGTTGAGCACTGTTCCCTGTGCAATACAGTAGGTTCCTGTGAGTTATCTATTTTATACATCGTAGTGTGTGTATGTCAATCCCAATCCATTTCTGTCAACTTTTTAAAAAAGCCTTCATCTCTACCTGAACCGATGGGCCCTTTAAAAAAAGGCCCATTGAAGAAATAGTTTTGTGGGAAAAGCTGGAGGGTGAAGACCAGATGCAAACTGTGAACAGTTTGGTGTTCACACACACACACACACACACACACACACACACACACACACGATTGGGATCATACCCTATGAACCACTTCCTGTGCTGCCACTTTTAGGTTAACATTGTAGAGGGAGGATTTTTCCACGTTATTCAATATTCTTCCACAGCGTGTTTCCCGGCTCCCTAGTATCATACCACGTGGATCTGCCGCGACCCAGTTAAGCATTCCCCTGCTGTTGCACACTTAGGCTGTTTAGAATTTTTCATTAGTACCCACATTGCTAGAGTGACCAGCTGGTCCATACGTCTGTTTTGTTCTCAACTTTAATGATCTTCACAGACTGAATTCTTCGAAGTGGCTGTCTCGTCAGATGGTTTTTAAACTCAGGGTCCAAGGACCAGATTCTTGGGGGAAAGCCCTTTCCCTGATACGCACCAGCGTGTACCCGCACGTGTAGCTCCAGCTCTCCTGGGGCGAGAGGCACTGTCTGTCCCTCCGTGCTGATTAGCAAGCTCACAGAGGGAAGGGGGCAGGCTCTTGGGGCATGTGTGGGTGCACAGGAGTCAGACAGAAAGAGAAAGACAGATATGGAGGAGCTTTTCCTCCTCCATTGTAGTCTGACTTTGGACCCTCCTCCTCTCCGGGAGCCTGCGGTGTCATTAACTAATTATGGGATCTTTACTCTTTAATGACCTCTCTCCATGGTGACTCCTTCCTCCCCAACAGCCTTCTGGGAGCCAGGGAAAGTGAGATGCGTCGGTAGGAGGAGGTTTCTCTGGAGTAGGGCTGGGGGGGTCATGGGCTGGCGCAGTGGTTCTCAAACCCTGATATACCTCAGAGTCTCCTGGAGGGTTTGTTAAAGCACAGATCATACCCCCAGAGTTTCTGGTTCCACTGGTCTGGGGCGCAGCCTAGGGATGTGTGTTGCTAACATGTTCACAGGAGATGCTGCTGCTCTGGGTGTGGGACCACACTTTGAGAACCAATGGAGTAGTGGATTGGGGCAGGGGAGGCTGTGTAGTGAATTTCAGCTCCTGGGGCTGCTGCCCGTAGGAACCTTGCCTTGTTTAATAAAGGCTTGTGTGAGATCTGAACTCACCTTCCCCCTACCCCCACTTCATCACCCCTTCTCCAGTATGCAGTCTCCAGTAGCCATGTGCAAGAGGATAAGATGATTACCACCATCCCCATTTTACAGAAAGGAAAACTGAGGCTCTGACAGGTGATCTGATAGATCCAGGGATGCTCTGAAAGCCGGCAGGAGCGCTAATACAGGACCCCTGGCCTTGTCACCTCTCCCTGCTCCTCCTGAATCTGATTCCCCGCCCGCCCCCCACCAACACACACACACACACACACACACACTCTCTCTCTCTCTCTCTCTCTCTCTCTCTCTCTCTCTCTCTCTCTCTCTGGGCTTACCTCATGCAGGTGTGATGCAGGAGCAGAGGTGCCTTCCCTGAACCCTGTGCCTGCCCTGGGGGACTCCAAGTGAGGGGGCTGGGAAGGCAGGTTCCCCACCATCTCTGAGCCAGGGTCTTGCTCTACTTTTTAGCCCCACTAACCTTTCAGCAACGTGATCTCCTTCTGAGACCCAGTGTCCTCCAGCCAGTTCACGTTCCCAGGTATTGTTCTGGGCCACTTTTCCGGGAGGCTAGAAACTTTCTCTGGTTGAGCCTGGGCACTGTTTGGCGGGCACAGCAGACGGAGGGGAGAGAACCCTCACCTGTTGAGCATCTGATGTGTGCCAGGCCCGGCCCTGGGCACTTTGCAGCCGTGATGTCAGGTCATCCTCCCAGCAGCACCCTCCCCCCAGCAGAGGTTATCATCAGCCCCCATTTACAGATGAGGGAACTGAGGCTCCCAGGGCTGAAATGACTTGCCCAATGTCACAGCTGAAGGAGGCAGAGCTGGGCTTTCAGTTCTAAACTCCAAGGCTGGGCCCCCTGGTCTGGAGTGGCAGCGGATCCTGGACGGAAGGAGCTGGGATGTGGGGGACTCAGCCTGTGCTCCACCACCATCCATGCAAAGAGGGTCAGCCCGAGGGGCAGGGCTACCCTGGGACTCAGGGTCTTGCAGTGGGAGGACCCTGGCCCAGCCACCAGGAGACCAAGTTCAAATCATGCTTCATTCACCTCAGAATGATGCCTTATGCTTTATAGCTTTTAGCAGTGGACATTTTCTCACGTACTTACTCCTGCAAGCCTCCCAGCACCTTATGAAATAGGCAGGGAAGGTATTATTACTGAGCCCATTTTACAGATCACGACAGAGGCTGTGAGTGAGTTGCCCAGGATCCTACAGCTAAGGAGGGGATAGAGCCAGGACTTGAACCTGTGTTGTCTTTGCTCCCCGTCCTGAGGCTGGTCCATCACCCCAAGCTGCATCCTAAGTAAGGAGGGAGAACTCTGGGCTCCTCTCTATTCTCAGCTCAGGATTGCGGATCCCAGGGCTCTTAGTTGGGGTGGTGGCTCTTGGGTGCCAGGGGCCCAGGACTCCAGGAAAGGCTGGCCGGAGATCCTCACTCTGGGCCAGAAACCGTGGGGAAGGAAGATAGGGTGGTCCAGGCTGCCCCTGTGACTGGTTCCTGCCCAGGCCCGGACATTTGAGGTCCCTGGTGGGAAGGGGGGTCTGGCCAAGTTTCCCCTCCCACCTCAGCTCCTGGTTGCTCTGAGGACTGTGCCTGCCCTCCAGATACACGATACAGAATTTTCCAGCCTCTCAGGCCTCGGTGCCCCTGCCCTGTGGTTCTGCCTGAATGCCCTCAGCTCATCCCTTATCTCCTGACCTGCGTCTTCCTTGTCCCTCCAGACCCAGTTCTAGCCGCCTTCTCTGTGGCCAAGCCAGCCCAACTGTCCTGGGTTCTGTCCAATGAGTAAACTGGCTAACAGGTTAGATAACTCAGCAGGGTGTCGTTCCTTTGGGCCCAAGCCCTGGGGGGTTTGTGAGGCTGGCAGGGCTCAGGGCGCTGGGTCTGCATGGGCTGGGGACAGCTGAGTCCCTCAGGGTCAGCCTCAGACCTGTGACTCATACTTTGCCCCCCCTCCCCGCCCCGCCTGGGCAAGCCACTTCTCTTCTCTAACTACTGGCTTCTTTATAAAAATAAGAAAGCTGTCTTCCTCACCAACCACTGTGAGGCTGGCGTGAGATGCAATATGCAAAACACCTGCCGCTGATGTCGCGTGGGTTCCAGGTGCTCGGGAAGTGCAGATCCCTCCCCTTGCCTGCAGTCAGCTTGGGTTTCATTCCTCCTCCACCCACCCAATCCCCTGGGATGGGTGTCTGGTTGGGTATTGGTGTCAGGCCTGAACTCTATCTTCTCTAGCTGGGAGGTATTCTAGGCAGATAACAAGGGAAGGATTGGGCAGAGGGACAGAATTAGCTCCAAACAGGCTCTTCCAGCCTCATGTTGTGAGCCTGGGCACAGTACCTCCTGAGCCTCAGTTTCCAGGTCTGTGGAGGGGGCATACGCCTCTGACCTGTGTTCTCAGGGTCACACAGGGCTTCCTGGGAGAGCTGGAGGAGTAGGGGTGGGAATCCAGGTGACCTGAAGTGCTGCGTGCTCCCTCCCAGGAGCCTGGAGTCCGGCCAGTCACAGTTCATTTCCATGTCCGCTTTCCTGCTGCGACACAGACAGCCCCCTTTCCCTCTGGCCACCTGGAGGCTCACCAGGCTGCTGTGCTCTTGGCTCTGGGCCTGGCGTACGGGGTCACCATCCGTCTGGACTCGTTTCTTCCTGTGCAGCGCAGGGAACCGGCCCAGGCCTGAAGCCCTGCCTGACTCAAGGTCCCTGCGCTGAGAACTCTCAGAACCCCGCCCCTGGCCCCTGGGGCTCACTGGGGGCACAGACCCCTTCCAGTAGGACCAAGCCCCTTTCCTTTACGTTTCTGTCTGTCTGCACACACCCCTCCTACCTCTCTATGGCCTGGAACCGTCTCACGGTGATAATAATCACCATGCTTCCCTTTATTGTGCTAGAGCATTTTGATTCCTCAAGCCTGTCTCCTCCCTGTGAGGTAGGAGTGAATTGCTGTCATCCCAGAGAGGGGAAAGGACTTTTCAAAGCCCGCAGTGGGGACTCACGACCTCTCTGACCAGCCCCGTACCCCAGCCCTCAGTGGGTGCTCATATTCTTGACTGAATTTTGCTGTAGGCGCACCCCTGGAGTTGGGAGTGGGAAGTGGGTTGAGAGAAGGTGAGGGTGGCAGAGTCCTGGGTCTCCAGGGTTGCGGGGTCAGTATCCCTGCTTCTGGGGCTGGCATAGGGACTGTCCCCATTGCTGAGGGGGGGAAGTTGAGGTTTACGGGAGAGGAATGAGATAGTGAGGACCTGGCTGGGCTTTGCTCTTTCCTCCCCAGGGCTTGAGTTGGGGGGGTTCCATGGGGCTGTGTGGGACCTGGGTACTCATTTGTGCCTTAGGCGCTGCGGGCTGAGGTCAAGTCCCTCACCCTGACTCAGCTCCCGTAGGGCCTGGGAGTGGCTCCAGCACCTTTCTGGTGATAAAGACCCAGCCTGCTCACAAGTCTCCGGAGGGGTGTGTGTGTGTGTGTGTGTGTGTGTGTGTGTGTGTGTGTGTGTGTGTGTGTGTGTGTGTTTGTCGGGGTGGGTGTGTTTGTCCAGGCACCGCTTGGCGCTCCCAGAATCTGGGGGAGGCCAAGGCTAAGGAGAATGGTCTGGGGAAGGGATGGGCCATTGTTGAAGACTGGGGGCGGGAGGGTGGTGAACACCCTGGACGGGCTGCAGGGCAGAGCTGGGCTGGCTCCCAGGGTGGGGTCCTGCCTGGGCCAGCAAGGCCTGCACGCCAGGTGAGCTTTTGCTTCAGGCCCCCCCTGGGGGCTTCCCGTGGAGACCAGAGAGGGCCTGAGGTCTGTGGGCTGGCGCCCTGGCTGCACGGGAGGCTCCCTTCACCTGGGATCTGTCTGTCCTTCTCTGCCTGCCATTCTGTCTCTCTTCCCTCATCTCTGCCTCTGCCTCTCTCACTCTCCCCTGCCTCTCTTTTTAACTGCCCCACAACCAATGCCCCCATCAGTCTCCCATGCCTCTGAAGCCAGAGCATCTCTGGAGGGTGTAGCAGGTGTTGAGGCCCAAGGCCACCCTGGCTGAGCCCAGTCTAGGGGAGCTGGAGCCATCCCAGCTCTGCTCCTTAGCAATCCCTGAGGACCCGAGAGGCCCAGGGAGCCCTGGACAGGGATCCCTGACAGGCTGTGCTAGTCTCCTCTGTGACCTGCTTTCCTGCCCCAACTGCCAGGTGTCCGGGTGGGTTAAATGGCCGCCGCCTTGCCTGGAAACTTGGGGCTTGGGCTCTGCCTGCCATGTGGGAGGTGCAGCCCTTCCTCCCAGCCCCGGAGGGCCTGGACCCCTGCAGCTGACTGTGGAAATGGGGCCCCCGGGCCACCCCTTCCTGGAGCCAGGTGCCCGCCATGGAGAGGACTAGCTGTGCTGGAGTCCGGGCCCTGTGTCTGGAGTGAGTGCCCTGGATGCTCTGGATGTTCTGAGGCCCTCAGGATATGAGAGGGAGAGACCTGAGAGCTGGTCTCAGAAACAGGGAGAGACGGACAGAAGGGAAGGCTGGAGGAAGCCACCAACAGAGAGAGGGACAGATACAGAGGGGAAGAGACTGGTGAGGCGGAGGGACTGAAGGACAGAGTGGGGAGGGCCCAGAGGCCCTGCAGTGCCCCCTCCTCCCCTGGCCGAGTGGCCTCTAGCTGGGTCTCAGGTGGAAGAACCCCTCTACACCCTACCCTGCACCTCCAAATTCTTGGAGTTACAGACCTGCCCTTGCCCTCCTCACTCTCCATCTTTTCTGTGTTTTCCCCCCAGGACCCATGAGAGAAAACGTACCTGTGTATACCTGTGTGTGCAGCACTTTGCCTTTACTGTGTCTCACTCACCTCCCTCTCTGTCTGTCTCTCTCTCATCAAATGTCCCCAAAGCCAAAATAGCTCTTAAGCCTAGGAAGGTGCTGAGAACTACAGCTTGGGAAGTAGGAAGTATTAGCCCATTTTACAGATGAGGGAACTGAGGCTCAGAAAAGTTAAGTGACAGTGATGGGTAGACAGAGCCAGGGTTTGAACCCACATCCGTCCGATGCCCACCCTAACTACTCATGCCAAGATGATTGGGGCTGCCAGATGGTGCTCCATGAGCATCTGTGCAGGGCTCTGGGAAGGCTGCTCGGACGAGGTGGCATCTCAGGGGCCCCATCTCTTCCTTCCTGAGCCCAGGGTCTGGAGGGTGTGTGCTGTGACTGCTGCCATGTGAGGTCCCTGATTAGAGCCCCCCACCTTCTCCCTAATCACCCTGCCACCCTGCGGAGGGCCCACACCCAGCTCCCAGCCTCCCCACACCCAGCTCCCAGCCTCCATCTCCGCAGCCCCGACCAGAGGGTAACCCTTTGTTAGCCACCTGTGCCCAGCTGGCCAGGCCCTGGGATGGGTGTGTGAGCTGGTCCCTGATGCCTAGTGCCTTCCCAGAGTGTCTTCAGTTGGCTGGGTCTGGAGGCTGGGCTGTGAAACCCAGTTTATGTAGGTTGGGCCTTGGTGAGGTTATTTTAATTACGTATCATTTATAACTTCATTTCTGCAGGCAGTGCAGCATGACAGTAATGCTCAGGGGCTCTGGGTCAGGTTTTGGGGTTCAACTCCCAGCCCTGTGGTTTGTGTAACCATGGGCAAGTCCCTTCACCCTGAGTCTCAGTTTCTTCAACTGTGAAATGGGGTTAAAAGCGGTGCTTACCTCATAGGGTCATTGCAAGGATAAAGTAAGCCATGTGAAGCGCTTAGCACAATCTCTGGCAAATAGTAACTGCAAAAACATTAGCTTTTGTTATTATCGAATACTGAGGGCTGTGTTCTAAAGAGCCCATCCTGTCCCACAGAGGAAGAGCTGGAGGCTGGGTAGAATCACCGTGCTGCTTTATGATGATGCTGGTGTGTAATTGCTTATTTTCCTGTCTCTGCCTTCTCCAGACTGAGCACTCCCTGAGGGCAGGGATGGGTTTCATCCATCCACTTCCTATGTCCAGCTCCGGGCCCAGCCAGAGTTGGGGGGGGGGGTCAAAGAACTGCATTGATTCAGGATGGAAACTGAGCAGAGATGGCCTCTTGGGAGCCCTCTGGGAGGGCAGCCCCTCAGGCCTTCTGACCCATGAGCGGTTCTGGGGGGAGGCTTGCTGCTCCCTTGAGGTCGCCTCTGAGGGTTAGGCCTGGGTTCACTCACATCCTGGTGGTTCAGCCTGGCCCTCTGCACCCACCACTGCCATAGCTGGCTGGTGTAGGGTAAGAGTTCCACAGCCCCTGTGTGCTTGTTACACCTGCAGACACCTGGCCCCACTCCTGGGTACTCTGATTCCATGGGCTTTGATGCTGGGTGACCCCATGTGAGAAGGCTTGGCAGTAAGGAGCAGTATCACAAAGCAGGTAGGACATTGGACTCCAGAGTCAGAGGGTCTGGAGGACAAAGTTCAGCTCGGCCACTGTCCTCCATGTGACTGGAGCAAATGCCACCACCTTCCTGAGCCCCAGACACCCTGCTTGTAAAACAGAGATGATGAAGCCATGCTCTCCACATGGCAGGGGGATGTGGGGTTAAATAAGATCAGATCTGTGAAGCACTCTGCTCACACGGGGATGCTTTCTTTAACGTTCACTTCACCAGTCCTCCCTCTGCCTGACATCTATTTCAAGTTCTTGGGTGACGATAACTTTCCAGGGTCAGTTTGCAGGAATCTTTGTGTGTCCCACATCTCAAGGGAGAGTCTTTATGCATACCCTCCTCCTGCCATGTAAAGAAGGGACTCTTTGCCTAACACGACCTCTTCTCAGAGACTCCTGCCTCTGTCATGCTTACTTTCTAGGCTTTGGCAAGCTGATTCCACCATCTTCCTGGGCAAGCCTTGATATCCCTATTTTACAGATAAAGACACTGAGGCTCAGTGCGGTAGGCAGCTTGCCAAAGGTTACGCAGCTCTGTGAAATGGGATTAGAATTTAGGTCTCTTTCAATTCAAAGTCCATGCTATGAACTGGTTCATTATTCTCCCTCCCACCATGGGGCTGGGGAGGGGTCCTCAGAAGGTAGTTGACCCCTGAGAGCCCACCTGGGAATCTGGGTCTTCTTGTTAGGGCCCCTAGACTGTGGGGCTCCTGGGCAGCCTCTCATATAGTCCTAAATATCTCTCTAACTTAGGGCTTCCCAACTGATGTACCCGAATGGCTGGTTATCTCCTCAGCCCCGGGAACAGAGCTCTGGGTGGGTCACCTCAGACCAGGCTCAGTGTTGTCTGTCCACATCAGGGTGCTGAACAAATATGTGTAATTCTCTACATGTATCATGATGTGAAACACGTTGGCAAGGACTGACGGCTCTAACCAGTCCCCTCCCTGCCCTGTACAAATACACTCCCCGGAAGGGTGGGGATTCGTGGTCCTCTCTGGGCCTCAGTCTCTTCATCTTCCAAATGGAGAATGAAGTAGGTGATGTCAAAGGCCTTTCTAGCACTGTGAATCTGAGTGTACAAGCCTTAGAACCCGGGGTTGAGAGGGAGCAGGGTTTGCATGGGGCCCAAGCAGCCTGCAAAAAAATAGGAAGGGGAGCCATGGAGAGGGAGAGGTCAGAGACTATGGCTCAACCTCAGCTTGAACCTTTGGCTGCATTGGGCCAGGTGGGGAAGCTGCAAGTTTCAAAGTGTCTGCTCTCCCCAAAACTGCACCCTCTGTCAGAGTGGCCCCTTCTTCATGCTGAAAGCCCTCTGGTCTCATTGCTTGGGTTTCAGAGAAAAGCAAGGAAGGACCACATCTGTTGGCCTCATCAGCCAGTGAAGGAACAGTGTGGCCAGGATTGGTGGGGCTGATCTTTTCCTTCCTGACAGAAGCCAAGAGTCAGGCCTCAGAACTGGGGTAAGATGGGGTGTCAGGCAAGCAGACTGAGGTGTGGCAGGGTGGAGCGGGCGGGCTCCACCATTGACCTAATTTCACTTTGGCAGCAGGTGAAGAGAAAGGAGCTCTTGTCTCAGCTCAGACCTGAAGTTCAGTCAGGGCTTAGCCACTTACTTGTGTGACCTTAGGCGAGTCACTGAACCTGAGTCTCAGTTTCTTCATCTGCTAAATAGGGGTAGTAATATCTCAGGGGGTTGTTACAGAGATTAAATGAGAGACAGTGGGAATGGCATTATACAAATGAAAAAGTGCTGTCACTCTACTGCCATAGTCTGGCCAGGGTGGCTGGTGGCCTGCATTCCTCTGCTACCCCTGGCCTCCTTCCCCCAAATGTCAGGGGTCAGTTCCAGCTTCAGGCTGTTAAGGTCTTCAGGAGAACGGGAGCCTGTCACACCGGCTCATGGGATCATTGCTCCTTGGGTTCAGCCTCTATAAGACAAACAGGAGGCCTTGAGCTATAAAATCCTGGGATTCCTGGGGAGGTCTGATCTGGATGTGTTTCTTCCACCCCATGGTGTTGGTGGTGGGGTTTGCTCACTTGCGTTGTGAGCAGCTGACAGTGTCCCCAGAGCTCTTTATTTGCCCCATCTGAGTCCCCCAACAACCCTACGAGACAGGGGGTCCTGCTAGTATCCCCGTGTTAGAGATGAGACGTTGGCCTCAGAGAGAGGTTCAGTAACTCCCTTGCTTAAGGTCACACAGGAGGAAGCAGAGCTGGGATTCAAACCTAAGTCTTGAAGGAAATGTGAGATCCTAATCATGCTTTATGGCCTCCTGATTTTCTGGTTGCCAGGGTGAGCTTTTTTTTTTTTTTTTTTTTGTTAATTTATGTTTGGCTGCGTTGGGTCTTTCAATGCTGCACGCGCAGGCTTTCTCTAGTTGCGGCGAGCAGGGGCTACTCTTTGTTGTGATGCGTGGGCTTCTCATTGCGGTGGCTTCTCTTGTTGCGGAGTACGGGCTCTAGGTGCACAGGCTTCAGTAGTTGTGGCACACAGGCTCAGTAGTTGTAGCTTGCGGGCTCTAGAGAGCAGGCTTAGTAGTTGTGGCGTACGGGCTTAGTTGCTCCGCGGTATGTGGGATCTTCCCGGACCAGGGCTCGAACCCGTGGCCCCTGCATTGGCAGGCAGATTCTTAACCACTGTGACCAGGGAGGTCCCGGGTAACAGCTTTTTATTTTTATTTTTCTGTTTTAACAACAAGGGGAAAAGGTAAGACCCAAGATGGAAAAATAAGGTAGTAGGAAGGTCAAAAAGCCAGCCCCTGGAGTCAGCATGGGTTTCAGGAAACACATCACCTGTCACACATGAAAACAAACACAGCCACCTGTGACCAGTCTCTTTTCACGGGCAATCGGGACAAAGTCCAGAGAACTGCAGAGCTGGGTGGCCAAGAGCCAGCTTGCAGGTGGAGTGTCTGCTGACAGGCAGGTTTCCAGAGTAGAACAGCCAGGCCAGGCTTTCTCACTCCACTTTCTATCCAAGCTGACTGAGCTCCCACGGGATCAGTTGTCTGACTCACCAAACTGGCTGGACGTCCAGGTCTCAGGCAGGCCCCTGAGGCACAGCCCGGAGGCTTAGGGACAGAGGCCCCCCCACCCTGTGGAGGGCAGAGGCCTCCTTCCTTAGGTGGCCCAGCCTTGCCCTGTTTCACCCCACCCCACTTGCCTGAGAGCAGCAGTAGTTACTCTCTGGCACAGAAGCCTCCAGGCTGGGCGTGTACCTGGAGGCTGGATCTAGGCCCCCAGAGGGCTTCAGACTGTTGGTCATGAAATCAACAACTTCCGGATAATAATCATCATCATCATAATTGGTGGCTTTTACTTGACACTTACTAGGTGCCAGGCATTTTTTGGATACTAACTCATGTAAGCCTCACCATAGCCCATTATTAAGTCCATTTTACAAGTGGGAAAGTTGAGGCAGAGAGGTGAAGTGATTGCCCAAAGCCACACAGCTGGTAAGATGTGGCAGATTTGGCGTCTTCAGGCAGAGAGAGTGGGAGGGAGGAGGGGCCCAGGGTGCCAGCATGGATCGAGCCCTACTATGTGCTAGCTTGATTACAGTTCACCTTCACACCTGTGAGGGGTGGGTGGGTTTAGTCTCCTCATTCACTGATAAGGAGGCAGCTCTGTAGGTTACGTGGCCCGTATGTAGCAGATCCAGGGGTGGGAACCAAGGGCTGCTGTGTGACTCTGAGTCCAGTTCTTCTTCAATCTCTATGCGGAAGGCCCGGTGAGCTGGGGCAGGACAGCAGATGGAAAGAGAAAAGCCTGGACCAGGAATCTGCAGGTCGTCCACTGTGTGTGCAGCCCTGATTTTGCTCTGTGACCTGTGGTCTCCTGCTTTCTCTGGCCCCTCTGAGAAAGGCAATGATCTCAAAAGTCTGCTGCACAGTGGATATTGCTCTCTGGTGAATGATGCGGGGAATGTACCTTCAGGAAGTGGAGGATGGAGCAGAGGTTCAGGAAGCTTCATGTGAGATCCTCCCGGGCCAGGACCTGCTGCACCAGGGACCCCAGGCCTTCCTGCATCCCACTCAGAGCAGAGGGACCAGGCCATGCTGGGTCTCAATACATGAGAATCCCCTGGGAAGCTTAAAAAAAAAAACCCCAATGCCCAGGCTGCACCCCAAGCCAATTAAAGCAGGATCTCAGGGGCTTGGGGGAGGGGATTGGCGGGGCAGGCACCAGCAGGTTTTAGAGCTCTCCGGATAATTCCCCTGCAGTATGGCCAAGACTGGGGGCCACTGCTCTAAAGCAACTGGGAGACGGGGAAAGTAAGTCCTGGCTTTCCAGGGTTAGTGGCCCCCTGAAACTGGATGAAAACGTGTGCCTGCCTGTCTTCATGTATCTTTATAGAGAGAGAGTTCACGGCTTCTATCAGGTTTTTCTGACCCAAAGGAGATTAAAATCCAGTCCTGGGAGGAAGCAACCCCCTCCCCACAAGCCAGTGATGTCATTTTTAAGGCCCAGAAACCTCCAGTTGCAGGATCAAAGTTGGTTTTTCTTATCTCCTCTAAGAAACCTTTCCTGACGTCCCCAGACTCCCCTTTCTGTTCCTTCTTCCTGCAAATACACATCCAGGGCTTACTACGTGCTAGGCACTGTCCTAGGCTCTGGGGTACAGGGCAAGTGAGACAGACGCAGCCTCTCCCCTGAAGGAACCATATTCTAATGGGGGCTCCGGATACCCCAGTGGACCAGTAGGATGACTGCAATGAGCAGGGTCACGTGACAGGCTCAGGTGTCAAAGCTGCTGTTCCTTAGAGTTCTCAAGGAAGCCCCCATACCCAAGAGTCTGATGACTTGCGTAGGGCAAGGGTAGGCGGCTGTGCATGGGCATATTTTGGTTCTAACGCGCAGCTAGAGTTGAGGCCTGCTGTATAGATCAGGTGTTGGGGTAGGGCCTCTGGGAGGAGTAGCTCAGTCTACTTATAGGAGGGGAAGGAGACAGCCAGGGGCTTTGGGGGAAGATGCTCCTGGCAGAGGAGCCGTGAGGGCAAAGGTGCTCAGGTGGGCAGGGGCCTGGTGTACAGAACAATAAGAAAGAGTGGCCTTAGGGATGGGGAGGACGGAGGTGCTGAGGACCGAGGAGGGGCAGGGCCAACCAGGCAGGGCCCCGCTGGCCGCATAAGAGTCTGGATTTTATAGCAGAGTGTCAGCTACATCACCATTGGAGGGTTGCAGGCAAGGGAGTGACAAGATCTAGTTAGCATTTTTCAAAGAGCCCTTCCTGCAGTGTGCATAACAGCTTGACAAGGGCAGGAGTGGAGCCTGTGACCAATCAGGGAGCTGTACTAGTCCAGGGGGGAGGTGAGGCATGGGGCCAGGAGAGGTGGTGGACCGGAGGAGACGCATTTGGGCTGTGGGATGAGGGGAATGAGGAAGAGACCCGCGCGTGGCTCTTAGGTGCTGGGTCTGAGCCAGCTGGTGGGTCGAAGGGCCGTGCATCTCCTCGCCTCCTTTGAATCCTGCAGCACGTAGAGTCCAGGAGCCCTGGCCCCCAAGGGACCCTCAAGAGCCTAATACGTATTCCACGTGATGTTAGGCTGTTGAGTGAAAGATGGTTTTAAGTCAGCAGTGTTTACTGCCAGGTGTCTTGGAGACACTAAGTGCCTAATGTACAGTGACTCTCGGGGAGAATCGGCTCTCCACAAACTTGGTGACAGCAAAGACTCTTGTTCTTAAGGGCATGTCTTCTAGGACTTGTGTTTTGAAGAACTACCGTGGAAAATGCTGCTGCTCTGGTCCCAGCCTGTTGTTTGACCGTTGAGGAGGCAGGTCCGGGGCGGGGGGGCCGGGAGGGCCGGGAGGTCTGGGGACAGTCCGGGGACAGTCACCTGTGCTGGGTCTCAAACAGCACGTCCCATCAGAGCAGGCGCCGAGCACGAACCTCTGGACTCTGGCCCTAGAGGGCCTGCACCACCGCACCACTTGGTTTCCCCAAGGCTATTCAGGGACACCCAGGTTCTGGGGTCAGGCTGGAGGGCTCCTCCCCCAACTTCAAGTGAAGGACAAACCAACCTCCTACTCTGCAGGGATGGACTCACAGAGCCCCAACACAGACAAGAGGTTCCCTTAAAGAAGGGGTTCTTCCCCAGGGGCTTCGGGGAAGGCGAGGGAGCCTTGCTTGTGGGTCCTGGCATGCAGAGGTGGCTCAGGGTACTCACCCTACACATCCCCCACCTCACCCCTTGCGGGAAGACAGGAGAAGGCTGAAAAGAGAGTCTCAGCTGATTTAGGGGCAGTGGATCTCAGACGCCCTTTGGGTGACTGAGTACCTGAAAGTCCTGGTGTTCTATGTGGAAGTTCCTTCCCCTCCCCTTCACCTCTCCATCTATCCACCCAGCCATCCCTCCACTCATCCCTCCTTCCATCCACGCATCCCTCCATCATCCATCTATCCCTTCATCCATGTACTCATCCCTCCTTCTCTCCCTCCATCCCTTCCTCCATCCATGCATCTAGTCTTTCATTCAGCAAATTTGTTGGGAGCCTACTTTGACCTCGTAAATAATACATAGTCTCTCCCCTCAAGCTATCACAGTCCGCGGGGGAGATGGGCAAGTAAGTAGAAAATTACTGTACAGCATCATGGGTTATAACAGTAACCTCCGCGTATTGAAAACCTACTTCATGCCATGCATTTTACCCACATTATCTAACTTAATCTCTGGGCAAATCTGCCAAAAAGGTTTTATTTTCCTCTTCTCACAGATGAGTTAGTTGGGATTCAGAGAGGTTAAGTCACTTGTCCAAGGTCACACAGCTAGGAGGTGATAGAACATCATTCAAACGCAGGCAGTTTGATGCCAGAGCCCATCGCAGGAACTGCTCTAGTATCCAGTGCCATTGGAAGGAAGCAGAGGGGGAGGGCTCCTAACCAGCATATGTGTTGGTGGGGAGCGTGTGGCCCTGATGGTGGTGACAAGCGTGGCTGGAGTAGGAGGTGTCCTGGAGGAGGTGGATGTCTGAGGTCTGTATTAAAGGATGAGCAGGAGTTAGTAAAATATTAGTAGCATAATAATTCCACTGTATAAACTGATTTGGCATAAAATTATATATTTGGGCAATTTAAATTAGAGTTGCTCAGAAATGGTCAATTTACCTGCTATAGAGTATAACATAAAATCAGCACCTCCTTCCTACCGCTCACAGAGCTGTCAGTGACTGTTCCAGAATTTTCCGAATAAGATGTACTTGCGTCTCGTTCCCTTGTTTTGTGGCTTTCCAGACATCCTCACAGGAAAGCATGGGCAGACCTTCTAGTGTTTCTGTAAAGCACAATATTGGGAGACTCTCTCTTTGTTTAATTTCATGAGCAAGTGAAACGCTCACCCCTCACTCCTTCCACAAGTGCCGATAAAGACACTTACCCAGCTCCAGCTCATCCAGCCCCGACTGTGCGAGGCGCTGATTTCACTTTTCTTCATAACAGGGAGTTCAGTTGGGAAACGAGGCCCTGTGAGTCCTTTCTCTGTGGCTGTGTGTTGGCAGAGCTAGGATTCGAACCCTTGTCTGTTCGATTGCTGCCGCCCAGCTCGTTCTCCCCCAAGATCCCGAGCTAATGGCAGTCCTAATCCTTGCCACCTTTTACAGGCACCTGTGTGTGTGCCATCTGATCCCCTGCCCCAGGGGCCTGCAAAATTCTTCCATAAAGGGGCAGGCAGTAAATGTTTTAGGCTTTGCGGGGCAGTGGCCTCTTGTCATAACCGGCCCACTCTGCCGTTGCCTGTGACAGCAGCTGTGGACAATACAGCTGGGTGCCAATACAACTGAACTTATTTATTTTAATTTTCCGTGTTACAAAATAGTCTTTTTATTTTTTCCCAACTATTTAAAAATGAAAAATCTGTTCTTAGCTTGCAAGCCGTACAGAATAGAGGCGGTGGGTTGGATTTGATCCACAGACCCCACCTGGCTAATCCCTGCCCTACACCAACCCTTATTCTTATTGTTGTGGATGAGGAAACTGAGGTTCAGGCCTCTCAGGGTGGGTGGGCAGAGCTAGAGCGTAACCCCAGGCCCTCTGAATCCGACTTTGGGGTCTACTCGGGGCTTGGTGGTGGTTATGGGCTCCCTGAGGTTGATGCCAGACCCCATAATGGGGCAACCTGGATACGTCCCCAGACTGAGCTGACTCCCAGCCCTTCGTGGAACCGCCCAGCTTCTGCGCAGTATGGAGAACGTGCTCATCTCCTGATCCCTGTCTCTGTGAGCGGGGAATGTCGACACTTGCGGGGCAGAAACACTTAGTATCCTGGATCTTAGCCAACAGGTCCTGGAGCCACACACCCCGGGCTCTGATTCTCAGCCCCTTCTCTTCCCTCAGGTGATTCCCAGGTAGTCTCTGGGCCTGCCCCGATTGGCCAACCCACTGGCCAGTCATGGGGCTGCCTGGCTCCTGTTTTAGTGTCTGAAGCCGCCAAGCTGCCTTCTGGGGAGGAGGAGGCGGCTTCAGGGGCCAGGAGGACTGGGTTCCGTCCTCCCTGGTCCACGTGACCTTGGGCAAAAGCTCCTTCACCCCTCTGAGCTTGAGTTTGCTTGTAGGATGCTGAAGGGCTTTACGCCCAGTTCAGTTTGTGTGAGTGACAAGAGGCCAGCAGGGGTGCCCAGAGAATCGGGGGATACCAGCCCAGCAGCCTCTGCCTCCTTGCCCACAAACCAGAGCTCCTTTGAGCAGTGACCTTGGTGCTCACCACCTACCTGGACAGTGGAATCCCAGCCATCCCCAGAGACCCCTTTATACAGCCTTGGCCACTCCCCAGAAGGCAGCCCTTCACAGATCTTGACCTCGGGAGTTACCGCTGCCTAACGAGCTATGTTTCTCGGGCAAGTTACCTCATCTCTCTGAGGCTGTCCCCCCACCCCATGCTCCCCAGGACAGGAAGACCTTCCTCACCTTCTGGGCAGGTCGTGAGGATTAAAGGGATGACACATGCCAATGGATGTCCAGAGCAGATGCTGTTCACAGGGAGGCCAGGTGTTCACTGTTTTCTAAGAACTGCCCCTTTCTGAACACCCGCCGCCCAGCAAGGCTGCCCCGGACACCCAGCCTGAGCGGAGGATGTGGGAGCCGGAGAGTGGAGAAACTCCCTTGCCTGTGCAACACTGCTGGCGGACATCAGTTGCCAAAGGACTGTTTCAACACTTCTCCAATTTCACAAGAATGCAGCCAGCGTCCCGTTCTTGCTGCTGCCCGCTCAAATGCTGTGGTGGAGTTCTCCTGGGGAAATGATGATTTATCTATAAGCTGCTTGGGACTGAGAGACTCAAGCAGGTCCCTGATAGGAAAGAAAAACAGGCCTCCTTGGGTGAGAGATTTTCCTCTCTTGCTGTTTCACTCCGCGCCCGTTTACGAAGCGCCCGTGGTTGTCAGGCGCTGCGCCGGGAGGGGAGAGAGGAAACAAAGCTCTCCTTCATGTGGACCATCCCCAGCAGGCCTTCCTGGGGCCAGGCCTGGGTTCAGGATCTCAGATCTCTGGATCTCCTGACACGGGGGTTGTGGGGGCGGCACGGGGGGGAAGCCCTTGTTTTCTCCCGCTCTGGGCCTGGGGGAAGCCCCAGGTGGAGTTGCTGAGGCCAGACTTCCCTGGTTCTGAGTCACTGCTGTCCCCGCATTTCTCAGACCCAGGTCTTGGACCCTGGAGCCTGGAAGAGTGTTCAGTCTCATCTCCCCACGTAGCTCTTGAATTCCCCATAAGTCTTTAGTCAGATGTTGCTTCCATGCCACTTGTGACGGGGTGCTCGTTGCCAGGCAGTCTTTTGCTTCGTTGGAGGCTTTGCTTCATGCTGTGCCCAAATCTCCCCCTTAACTCCCCTACCCCGGTCACTGGAGGTGTAAAGTCGCAGCTGGGCTCCCGCTTGGCAAAAATGATACGAGAAGGGCGAGGGGACCTCCATGTGGACAGGGGAGAGTCACAAGGCTTAGGACTGCCTTTCACCCTTGCAGGAGGAAGAAGGGATAAAGCCCATGCCTTGGGCCCTCTGTTCCCTCTGCTCAGTGGCCTGCTTCTCCCCACCCCCCAGCCCAGCTCTGCCCACACAGCTGTCCCAGTCCAGCTGTCTCGGCCCCAGCTGCCTGTGCTGGCTCCCTTAGCCCCATGGGGCCTGAGGGCCGTGGCCATTCCCGGGGTTTCTGGCCTCAGGGAGCCTGAGGGTCTCCTCTGTAATTTTCCTCTAGGCTGAGCCCTGGTGAAGTGGCTGACCCAGACCCCAGCTGCCACCTCCCCCCCACACCCTGCTGCATGGCTTTGGGTCAGTCATCTAAGCTCTCTGGGCCTCCGGGTCCCCTGAAACAGGACCTGACCTTAGTACCTACCTCGTGAGGTTGTTGGGGGGCGGGGGTGGTGAGCTGGGATGGTTGGGGGCCGGTGGGTCTGGGGCACCCACCAGCATCGACTCCGCCTCCTCTCCCCAGCCCCCTGCCAGGCCCCGCCCCGCGATGACCACTTGCCTTCTCCGCAGGGAGCTCCCGGCCCAGCAGGATGGGGTCAGCCTGTATCAAGGTCACCAAGTACTTCCTCTTCCTCTTCAACTTGGTCTTCTTTGTAAGTATGACCCGTGCCCCCTGGATGCCTCCGAAAGAGACGCTGCTCCCGGGCACATCCCAGTCCAAGACCCTCCGGCCTGGGGATGGTGCTGGGGTGTGGCTGGGGTCAGCGGGCAGAGGCCAGACTGTTGGAAATGGAAGCAGGTGGGAGCAGTGAGGAGATTCCCAGCGTTCCCAGCTGGCTGGCTGGCAGAGCACTGGATGGCTCCCCCAGCCTTCCCGCTTCCTGGAGCACCGAGGCCGCCGCACCCGGGCTCTCAGGGCCGGAGGTGGGCATGGGGAGAGGCGAACCCCCGGGGCATCCCCTGACTCCTCATCGGGAAGTTGTAGGGCAGCCTCTGGGATCTTTCTCGTCCTGTCCCGACTCTCCATCCTCCTCCGCCCGCTCTGAAGAATTTGCCTGTTAACAGGTCTGGGTCTCAACTGCCCCCATCACACTCCCACCCACATGGTAGGGGGTGTCCCTGGAGCTCCCAGAGGGTGGGCAAGAGGAGGCTGGGCTCTGGGCCGGGGTGAGGACACAGTGGCCCTTCCCCAGACCCACCCTGGCAGGCCTCACCCGGTCATGAGCCCCAGGGCCGCCCAGATATAAGCTCTGTGCACATCTGCAGCTGCTTTTCCTGGGGCCCTAATTTTCCTCTCTGGTTTGGCAAGACAGACTCCTGCCTTGGAGTTGCCAGGATGATGGAATGAGTGTGTGTGTGTGTGTGTGTGTGTGTGTGTGTGTGTGTGCGCGTGTGTGAGGTTATGTGTAAGTATATATGTGTGTGAGTATATGTGAGGTTATGTGTGAGTGTGTGTGAGTGTGTGTGTGAGTATGGGTGTGAGGGTGTGGGTGTGTGAGCGAGTGTGTGTGTGAGTGTGTGTGATGGGGGTGGGGCTGTGGGGAGAGTGGCCTGGAGAGACCTTCAAAGGAGTGCTGCTGGGGACTGTGGCCTCTCATGGTGTTGGTTCACCCTATACTGTTAAAAACATCAGATTTTTTAATAGGATATTTATTATGATTCAATTTTATTTTTAAAAATGTACACATACATGAATATTTTTGAGAGGAGAAGAAAATACCTCCAAATGTTAGTGTTGGGATTCCTGGGAATTTGCTTCTCTGCAGTTTCCAAATTTTCTACAACAGACATGAATTTCTTGTAGAAAAAAATTTTACATTACAAGTTACATAGGATTATAGAAAGTTTGGAAAATGAATCTTTCTAAACTCCCCCTCATAACTTTAACCCAATACTTACAAGTGTGTTCCTGGCACACACAAGTACACCCACATGCACACACACACACACACACACACACGCACATGCACGTGGACAGCCCTGGTGTTGCCTGCCCTACTGGTCGTCCACCTTGGCTCCGGCCCCAGCTCCCCTCTCAAGGACGGCACTGGGGCCCCACTGCACTGGGGCCCCTCCACTGATGGCTGCCAGGCCTGGGCACCTGGGTTTCCCAGCTTGGCGGTCAGGTCCCTCCCAGCTGGGCCAGGCTTCTGGAAAAAAGTGGCTGCCCACACAGGCACACCTTTCCTGGCAGGCACTTGGCTCCCAGGCTGAGGCCCAGCTTTAAGGGCCAGCTGGCCAGGATGGGGTGGGGAGTGTGGGAGCCCTGTGGTTCTGTCCCTGGGGCTCTAGGGACTGGAGGGAGGAGTCTGGGCTATAGCCTAGGAGGTGGCGGGGCTTGGGGTTCAAGGGCACAGACACCCCCTCTCCCCCCATGCAGTGGGAGGGAGGGAGGTAGAGACTTCATGGAGAAAGGGAGAGGGGTTGATGGTTTGGGGCCAAGGCGTCCCTTCTGCTCCCAGTCTCGCCTATGGAGCCAGAGCCTAGAAGAGCTTCCCTTGGGCCTGAGCTCTGGGGACCGGTCTCGCTTGGCCTCCTCGCAGCCACTCCAGGGTCCTGGGGGGCAGGTGTTCACTCCCTGTGTGCTGGGGCCCAGGACAGGGCCCATAAGGATGGTGGTGGAGGGGATATAGTGGGGGAGAGGGGAAGCTTTTATCACAGGAGGGTGAGAGGGAAAGGAAAGA
>NW_006783088.1:4946347-4959666 GCF_000442215.2 Lipotes vexillifer | reverse complement strand
GAAAGAGTGAGAGGAGACTGTGTGTGTGTGTGTGTGAGTGTGTGTGTGTGAGTGTGTGTGTGTTCATTCACAAATACTTCTCCACCAGATGTGTAGTTGACACCCCTGTGTATTCAGACCCCGTCCTGGGTGCCGGCTAGACATTCGCCAGCAGAAGAGCCTCAAGTTCTTCACTCACAGGGCTTATGTTCTGGGGGGTGATGGGCTTCGATCAAATGCTTACTCAAATGGATGATAAAATTGCAGTTGTAGGCGCTCCTGGGAAAGAAGGATATGGCCCCTAAGAGAGAGCAGATAATAAGGCACTTGACCTTGTCAGGGTGGTCAGCAAGAGCTGCCTGGAGTTATGTGTGAGGCTGGGGAGAGCGGGGTCCCGGCAGCAGAAGCGGGAAGTCCAGCACAGGGGGAGTGGGCCAGAGCGTGCTTCTCCGGGGCTTGGGCCGTGTAGCCCTTCCAGGAAGGATCTGGGTCTTTGTTCCATGCACAGTGGGAAGCGGTTACATGATTGAACTCGCGGTCTGGCAGAATCACTCTGGTTGACGTGTGTGCTCATGTATGCACGTGGGTACACATCTACATCCTCGCCTCCACTCCCTCCGGACCCCAAACTCCCCAGAAAATTGCCCTGTCGTCAGCTTTTCTCAGATCCTAGGAGACCCTGAGGCCGCAGCTGCCGTGGCCGTTCTGGGTGTGGGACGCTGGCTGTGAGACTCCTGGCGCCTGTCGGGAGATTCTGGTGGGTCTGGGGGCGTGGGTTAATGTGAGGTGTGTCTCGCGGCCCCAGTCGTGGTTCACAGAGAAAGGGGGTTTCGTGGTTCCTCCCCCAGTCTGGTCGGCCCCCTGTCCTGGCCTCGTTTCTGGCTGTCCCGTGGCCTGGTGCTGATCCAGCCACAGCTGGTGCTCAGGCCATAGTCATCAGACGTGCAGGGGAGCTGAAATGGCAGCGCCAGGTATTCTCTCCCTGGGTTCCGGGAGGGGAGCTGAGGAGCTTGGCTGGGGAGTCTGGGATTTTACTCTCTTTGGGATTATATTTGCCCAGAGGGAAGTTTCTGCCCTGTCTTGAATTCTCTATTTGGGAGGACTGTTCCCCCTGCAGCCCTGCCCCACGAGTGCAGGAGGTGAGCGGACAGGGGCTCTGCCACGTGGGTCTGAGGTGGCAGGGGCAGACCACGGGCCAGCTGTGCTGTGAGGTGTGAGGCTGGGGTGGGCAGGGCTTCAGGAGTCTTTGGGAACCTAGCTGCCGGGTCCTGTAAAGCCCACCTTCCTCCCCGCAAGCTGTGCAGTCTGAGGTGCCCCCACTTACGAGTGGGCACTTCCTCTCCCCAGGGACTGGCTTTCTAGGCTAAGGCCCGGGACGGACCTGAGGTATCCCTGCAGCTGATGTGCCACCATCTGGCGTAGCTGTATAGTCAGACCTGACTTGGAGCCCCTGATGAGTGAATTGGGTGACCTTGGGTGAGGTTAGGACCTCAGTTTCCCCATCTGTCAAGTGAGGACGATAACAGGGCCCATCTGACAAGGAGAGAGGAGGGGACAAGTGAGTGGCTGGGGACAAATGTGGGGAGGTCCTTGTGCTTTCCTCTTCCTGGTCGTCAGCTGCTGTTGTCTTTAAGGAACCTGGGCCAGGGCGAGACGAGTGAGGCATTCACTTTGGGATCAGAAACAGCACGGCACTGCATCACATCGGGGCCCCGCTCCTTTTCAAAAGGAAAAATCAGGAGCACCAAGCCTGTCTTTATTGAAAAGCTTGATGTTTTGTTCATCATGATGGATTATTTTTCCCCCGTTAATTTTCATTTCTTAAAAATGATGCTATAAACTCATTTATCTTGGTTCCTGAGTGATTTTGGTGTCCCCTGAATTTTCACATGTGAGGCAAATGCCCCATTCACCTTACCCAGCGTCCCTGCTCTGGTTTTTAAGATCTGTAGAGCAAGGCTGATAAACCCCTGGGATCGAGCGGCTCATCCCAGGCTGAGGGCGTTGTCAGTAGCTGCTGCTCTTGTACCAGAGGTTATGGGATGATGGCTGAGGCGGGGGACCCAGGGCTGGTAACAAAGGTGGGTGGTAACATGCTGGGACCCTGAAGGTGGGTTATCCCCCAGGTGGACCCAGGCCAGGCCCCAGGGAAAGGCCAAACTTATGGGGTGATGCAAGCCTCCCCACCTCCATCCCCTCAAGGGAATCTGTGCTTTTGCCCAGACTGCAGGCCCTTCCCCAGCCTTGGCTGGCTTAATGGGATCTTGCTGGGCTGATCTTGGCTGGGGGAGGTGGGCTCCGGTTATGGGTCTGCCCCCTGGTGGAGGGAAGGGAGGCAGGGAATACCTGGGCCTATGCCAGCCACCCTACCCCGTCCCCACCATCATTCATTTGCTTTTCTAATCCTGCCTTTACACAGTTCGGTTCATGAACTCACTCATCTGCGGGGGCCCTCAGCACCTGGTGCGCCCAGGCCCACAGAGCTGCATGCAACCCAGCCCTGCCCTCAGGGAGCTCACAGTCTAGCCAGAGAGACAAGTGGCAGAGTTAAACCCAGAGGGAAAGGCTATTAAAGAAGAGTCCCACGGTGGTTGCCACACAGTAGATGCCCCTTACTCTGCCTGGGGGTCAGGAAGCCTCCTGCAGAGGGTGGAGTAGACGCCCCTTACTCTGCCTGGGGGTCAGGAAGCCTCCTGCAGAGGGTGGCCTTGGAGCCGAGAGATCTGGAAGACGGGTTGGGCTCTGACGGTCATGTCCCCCGAGGGTTTCCCCACCCTGAGCCTGGCTTGTTGGGGAAGCTCCCAGCCCACAGGCTGGGGCAGGGCCAGGAGATAAGTAGGAGGGTACCCGTGGCAGGAGGCTGCACCCCCAGAGCCGGTATGCTCAGGTTGACCACATGTGGGTGTAGGGTAGGGGAGACGGGAGGCAGGAGGGCCTCCCCACTCATGGCCCTGCTGTCTGGGTTGCTGGAGTTGGCTGGACTTGAGGTGCGGGGCCTGAGGCCACCCTGACATCCCTGGGCTGGACAAGGATGTAGGCAGCTCCCCTGTGTCCCCCCGGCCAGGCTGCAGGGGCAGCTGGGAGCGGCCCCCCACTAACTGCCCCTTTCTCCTTCCAGGTCCTGGGCGCGGTGATCCTGGGCTTCGGGGTGTGGATCCTGGCCGACAGGAGCAGTTTCATCTCTGTCCTGCGTAAGGATCCCTCTGCTCCGCCTGCCTCTGAAAGGGGGCCGGGGCAGCAGGCGGGGCTGCTACCACGAGTACTTGAACCTCAACGCCGGTCCCTTTTCCAGCTGCCCTCAGGGTCTCGCTTAGGTCCCGCATGCTGACCATTCCGCCTTGGGCCTCGCCCAGGTCCTGCATGCTGACCGCTCCGCCTTGGGCCTCTCTGCAGGGGTTTCCATAAGGAATTTTCTCTCCCTCCCCAAACAAAGCTGCTGTTGTCTGGAGAACACTGGGTGGGGGATGAGGGAGGCTTGTTCTCCATCCTGGCCCCCTCCCTCTGCCCTGACCTGAGAAAGCCTCTTACATCCTCAATTCTTCCCATTTGCCTGCTCAGCAAAACATGGCCAACAGCCCCTCCCCTTCCTAGTTCAGAAAAAGGGCCGGGAGTGGCAGATCGTCAAGTATGCGTGAAGCGCCTACTGTGTGCCTGGCACCAGCCAGGTGGGTCAGGCAAGTGTGCTGACGAGGAGGTGCCGGGCCCGGTGTCTATCGTTTGTGATCATGATGTGCCAGGCATGGAGCCAAGCATTTGGCATAGATAAACTGTCTTAATCTCACAACAGTCCTGTGCAGTAGCAACTTGCTGCCTTACAAATGAAGAAATGAGGCTCAGAGAAGTAACGTCCCTCGCTCAAGTTCACCCAGCCTCTGAGTGATAGATGTGGGACTCGAACCCCCAGAGCTTTGGTCCTAAATGCTGCACATGGTAGGGGAAGCCCCTTGTCTCACTCTTGAAGCTGGAGGAAAAGAAGCCCAATGATGATGATGAGCACCCTTTCCAATCTACTCACGGTCACCTCCAGGAAGTCTGCCAGGCTTGCTGCACTAGCGTCTAGTGGATGTCCTGAGGAGGGAGGGAAGCAGAGCAGAGCACAGAGATGCCACTCCCCTCAGCAAGTGCGACCTTGGCTCACTTCCCCTCCCAGCAGCTGCCCTGCCCAAGGCAGCAGGTTTGGACTCAGGCCCGTGACAGCTGCTTGATTTGAATGAAACGGAACCAGGCTAGGATGGGTGATGGAGGGGCCCTGGGGGCTAGGCCTCCCCTCACACATGAAGGGAAGCAAGGAAGATCCACCCTCCAGCCACTTCCGATGCCATCTGGGGCTGTCAGTCCTCACTTCTGCTGGGGCTGCTCCCCATTCTGGGGCTAAGGTTTAGGTTTCCAGCCCCATGCCCTCCCCACATGGGACACATCCTCCTTGGCCCTGCTCAGCCCAGGCTCCTGCTTCCTGGGCTGTGGCCCACACCCAGCGGGCACTGCATCTCGGGGCAAAGTCTCAAGGCCCAGCCCGCCCACTGCGTTTGCGCCCTCTGCACCCCGACTGGGGCTCCGGGGACGTCCTGCTGCTCCTCCCTGTTCAGGGCTGAGAATCTCAGGCTGGCCAAGCTTTAGAGGCCCCCTGGATGCACCCAAGGGCTTTTACAAATACTAAGGCCTAGCCCCACCCTAAGGGATCTGACTTCAAATCAGCACTGAGGTTTTTAAGAATCTTCCCAGGGGTTCCCTGGGCAGCCAGAGTTCAAAAACACCAATCTGCTAGCCCGGTCACTATACCCTTGGGTAAACTGAGGCTCAGAGAAGAGGAGAAAAAGACTCGCTAAGAGTCACACAGCAAGTGAGGGTTGGAACTGGGAACCTAGGGCCTATTGTGTGCCAGGCCTGCGTGGCACGGCTCTTCGCTTACCAACTGAATCGTCTCCGTGAGTCCATGGGGCTAGGCATTACTAACCCCATTTTACAATGGAGGAACTTGAAGGGAAGGGAAGGAACTTGTCCAAGGGCACACACACAGCTAGAGGGTGAGGGAGCTGGGATGTGAACCAGGGGGCATGGCTCCTGAGACCCCATCCCCTGTACCACAGGGCTCTGCAGCACGCCACGCATTCACACCGTAACGAGCGGAAGCAAGCACAGTGGTTAAGGGCACAAACCGTGGAGCCGGGCAGCCAGGGTTCCCATCCTGGCTCTGCTATCTACTAGCTGTGTGATCCTGGGCAAGTTACTCCACGCTCTGTGTCTCCTCATCTGTGAAATGGAGACAATAACAGACAGTATGTCATAAGGCTATCGTGAGAAATGAGGCGAGTTAATAACAGTTTCTAGTAAATAGTAAACCCTACATAAGTGATTGTTAAATTAGTTTATAATACCATCTGAACCTTAGAACATCTTTAAGAAGTAGGAATTAGTTTTATTTCACAGAGCCAAAAATAGAGGCCCAGAAAATGGCTTGCCCGGGGTCAGAGCCTGTTAGCAGCAAAGCTGGGATTAAGTGGCACCCTCTTCTCGTGCTCCTCAGTCACTTTCAGTTTGGGCCACTTCCTCCCCACCTCGCTGGTACCTCCAAGGCCCAATAAAACGAAGAAGATGCTGGTCTTGGTGCACAGTGGGCGGGCTACCCCACTCCTTCCTAAGTCAGGTTGCTCAGATCAGGGCCAGCCTGAGACCCAGGAGGAAGACAGGGACTGGTATTGATGAAATTTTCTGAGAAAAGAGAGACGCCACACCGCAGCTCGGCTGGCCTCCCAAGAGAAGGACCCGAGTGGGGGTCTCAGCCTCCAGCCTTGCCCCTTGGGCCCCATCTGTGGCCTCTTGCCTGCTCTGGGCCTCTGGGCCCTTACAGACAGATCAGGGTGCAGATCTACCCTCATTGGGCCACGGCAGAAATTCAGCAGGCTGGTTTGGATAAAGGGCCTTTTTCAGGGCTGGCACACAGTGGATTTCCAGGCAGTGCCACTTGCCTTTTGATGGGGAAAGTATTCGCTGGGAGGGCTTGTTGGAACCCAAACCCAGGAAGTTTAAGAAAAGCAAACTTGGATGGCCTTCCCCTGCTATTGTGGATGGCTGAGAGCCAGGGCAGTGAGGGCCTGGAGTAAAAAGGAAGCCCCTCACTCAGCCCCTCGGGGCCTCTGTCCAGCTCCTGGGGGCTCCTGTGAGGAGCTGAGTGGGGGCCTCCCTGCCCCGGTGCCTGAGAGTGGAGTGGGCTGGCCAGGGCTTTTCCTGAGCTCCAGAACATTCTGTCTGTGCCCAGAAGTGGATGGAGCTGGATCACACTTTCCTACCCACCCACACTCCAGCTTTGTCGTTATTCCTTAAGGGCCCTAATGCCCCGTCTGTGGTCGAGGTGGGGATCTCAGCCCCTCTGAGGTGCCCCCAGGGAATGGTGGTCAGTCAGCCTATTGACGGGCAACCGTGGCAGCCCTGGCTGTGCCCGAGACATCGGGGAAGCACGTTCACCATGCAGATTCCAGACCGTCTCCTGGAAAGTCTGCCTAGCTCTGACAGACCCGGGAGTCTGCATCCCTGAGAGGTCCTCCTGATCTGCTGAGGCTCTCCGGGATGCTCTGCACCCTTCTGGAAACACCCCACACCCTGAGAGTGCCGCGCCAGCCTCCCTGGAGTGCCTGGGCTGTCAGGGGAGAGAGCCCACAGCGCCCTGCCTGCAGGGGGGCGCGTCCACCTCAGTCCACCTAGCGCGTCACAGCCTCAGGGTAGAGGGGACCCCACGCACCCCACACCGGGGAGCTGGAGAAGGTCATGAGCATCTCCCTGTGTGATCCGTTGGGATTCTTGGGAAATGCTGGCCAAGTGCCCCGACGAAACTTCTGACCTCCACCTACCCCGGGGGCTCTGTTATTGCCTTTAGGCCCCTGTCTCTCCGCCTCAGGCGTGTCGCCTGTCAGACTCCTCTCTCACTCACTCTGATCCGTTCTTTCTTACCTTCTTTTTATTTTTCAAACACGCCAAGCTTACTCCTTCCTCAGGCCTTTGCACCTGCTGTTCCCACGGCCTGGAATGCTTTTCCTCAGGTCTTCACTCGGCTGACTGCTTCATTCTCAGCTGAGCAATCATGTCACCTGTTCAGACCAGCCTTCCCCCACCACCCCGGCCCCTCCCTGCCCACGTCCTTGACCTTAGCCAGCTTCAGTAGCTTCCCGACCCTTCACACAGCCAGAGGAGACACTCCTCACCCCATCAGCTTCACGGCGTGGGGACCTCGGCAGGCTGACGGCTGTATCCCCAACAGGTGGCACAGCGCCTGGCATATGGTGGGCCCCTGGTAAATCTTTGGGGGCTGAACACATGAATGGGCGTCACGCCTGTGTCCGTACACGTGCCCGGTGCTTCAGTGCAGAGTGTGGCGCTGGGGATTTGCCTGTCTCCAAATCCCAGCTCTGGCCCATGCTTGCGTGCATCTCTGAGCCTCAGTTTTCTCATCGGTGAGATGGCCGTGCTGGTACCTACTGGGTAGAGTTCTGGCAGAGGGGAGGCGGCACATGTGAAGCCCCTGAGGCCTAGGGAGTGGGCAAGGGAGGCCGGCATTTGTTCACGGATGAGGAGGGAGGCAGGCAGGCCCTCAGCATCTGTGGCCTCAGCGGAACCTGCCAGTCTGTGGTTCTTTCATTCAACAGTTATTCATACAGCACTTTGCTGTGCCAGGCACAGTTCTGGGGGCGGGGGGGTCAGCAGGGACCAGAGACCCTGCCTTTGTGCAGCTCACAGGCTTGTGGAGGCAGCAGACAATGAGCAAGATAGGCCAGTAGAACGAGAGTCTTTTCAATCCTGGGTTTCAGCAGGGACCAGAGTCCCTGCCTTTGTGCAGCTCACAGGCTTGTGGAGGCAGCAGACAATGAGCAAGATAGGCCAGTAGAACGAGAGTCTTTTCAATCCTGGTAAGTGCTAAGGAGAAAAACGAAAGCGGGGGACGGTTGGGAGGTGGGGATAGGATAGATGGGGGGTGGGGCGCACATCTAGGGGAGGCAGCTTCCGAAGCTGGTGAAGGAACAGGCTTCCGGCTGGATGGCTGACCCCAGAGCCCTGACCCCAAGGCAGGGATTTGGTAGCAGCCCTGCCCCGGTTTTGTAGTTAAATACGGGCGAGATAGGCAGGCTGAATCGGATGCATTGTCCACCCGCAGAAACCTCCTCCACCTCGCTCAAGGTGGGGGCCTATGTCTTCATTGGCGTGGGGGGCTTCACCATGCTCATGGGCTTCCTGGGCTGCATTGGTGCTGTCAATGAGGTCCGCTGCCTGCTGGGGATGGTGAGTATGGTCCTCCACCACCGCCCGCCCAGCCCCCCTCATCCCGCCCAGAGGGGCCTGAGTAGAGCCCCGGCCCAGCCTGGGTGAGAGCGTCTGAGGCGCTTAGGACTTGGTGGGAGCCCCCAGCTGACTCTGTGTCTGCTCTGTGTTCCCAGTACTTTGCCTTCCTCCTCCTGATTCTCATCGCCCAGGTGACTGCTGGGGTCTTATTCTACTTCAATATGGGCAAGGTAAGCACCCCCTCGTCCCCACCCCCGACCTGGGCTGGGCCAGCCACGTGGGGTGGGGGGTAGGGTTGGCCTGGGGACGGGGGCTAGGCAAGAGGCCTCTTAGTCGTCACAGAGAAACCCATAGGTGGGGAGTTTCCTGGCGGTGCAGTGGTTAGGACTCGGCACTTTCACGGCCAGGGGTGCGGGTTCAATCCCTGGTCAGGGAACTAGGATCCCGCAAGCCATGTGTTGCAGCCGAGAAAAGAAAAACCGGAAACCCATAGGTGCCAGGTCAGCCTCCCAGGCTTCCAGCCCCCTGTGGTCACGTGGCGGAATGTTAAGAGGAGAGGACAGTACAGGTCGGTGGAGTCGCTGCTGGGCCCAAATCTTGGCTCGATCCCACCACTTTCTAGCTGTGTGGCCGTGGGCAAGCTGCTTTCCTCTCTGTGCCTGTTCCACCTTCTGTAAACTGGGGACGTTAATAAATTTAACTCTCAGGGTTTCTGTGATGATTCAGTGAGATGATCTTTATCTTAGCAAAACACTTAGCACAGTTCTCGGCACCTCATCCACAGATGAGGCCCAGGGAGGAGACTGTCAATGAAAACATTATTCCCGTGTCAGCGGGAAGACACTCAGCGTTGAGGAATAAAAAATCAGACATGCTGGGGCTTCAACTCTAAGGACATTTGTTGTTGACTGAACCAGAAGTCAGGTTCGGAAGCTCGGAGGCCCTGGTTCTGGCTGTCTGTTCAGCATCCTCATCGTGACGGCTTTCCTTCCTCTTGCCACTCACCTCATGGCCGCGAGATGGCTGCCACAGCACCAGGTACAACATCTGTGCTGCTGTGGCGTGAAGAAAGGGAGTGGGGTAGTGCCAACCATGGCCACCCCTTTTATCAGAAAAGCAATCCTCCCAAAAGTCTCCCCCAGTCTGGGTTATTAACACACCCCTAGCTTCAAGGGAGGCTGAGAAAGTGAGTATCCAGCCTTCAGGCTCTAAAGACAGAGACATAAGAGAGGAGGAAGCTGGCGATGACTATTGGGCCTGCCAGTCGATTGGGCCTGCCAGTCGATTGTGGCTATTGTGGAGCACCTACTCTGTGCACGTGGTATTTTCTAGAAGCTTTATACACATTGTCTCGTCCTCCCAGCAGCTCTGCCGTGTAAGTGTTATGTTGACGGGCAGAGAAGCAGATGCCCAGAGAGATGAATAACAACGACAGCATCAGTAGTAGTGACGATAACCCCTCATCCCTAATCTCTCTTCGGCACACACCAGATATTGGGCGCAGTGTTAGCCACTTTACGTTCCTTCTTTCCCTGAGCCTCACCTCCTCATCCTTCAGGTGAGGGGTGAGGGCACAGAGTGGTCAGTGGCCAGGCCAGGTGAGAGCCCAGGCTCCCTGAGGCCAGTCGGAGTTCACCCACGGCTCAGCTGAGGCTGGGACCCTGCTTTCCTCCAGGGCTACAGTTCTTGTCCACTGACTGGGCTGGCAGAGCCGGCGGCCAGGTGATCTCCTACATTTTACCACTTGAAGGTCAAGTTGCCACAGATCTCTCTTGGAAGGAAGCTGAGAAAACATTACAGCAACATCAACAACTAATGCTTAATAGAATTTAGAACAAGCCTGGCACTAAACGCTTTGCATATACTGCATTTAATTATTCGTTCCTCACAGCAAGCCTTTGAGGTCATGGGTATGAATACCCTCACTTTCAGATGTGGAAGCTGAGGCACAGAGAGGTTAAGTCATTGGGCCAGAGGTCACACAGCTAGTAAGTGGCAAAGCCAGGATTTGAACCCTGGCAGCCTGGCTTCTGGGTTCATGCTGGTGAAATTTTCATTATAGTGGTTCCTACCTGAATCTGCTTTACTTATTTATAATCCACCCAGCCTGTTTCCCAGGAGAATTGGAGCTGGCTTCCAACATAGGCATAGAGCAACTAAAATCAGTATGAGAAAGATCTGAATGCACACTGAGACAGAAGAAGGCCATTGTTCCTGAAGCTAGGGGACAGCATACTCAACAGCAGCTGAGAGCTAACTTGAACACTGAGCTTCCTGGCAGCCAGGGCAAAAGGGGAAATAGCAGTTTAGTAGATGAAGTTCGCTTGGTGCCAGACAGAAAGCCAGTGTTTAGGGAAGGGAGACTACTTTTCCAGTGCAAGGACTATGGGATTAGGTCTTCATTTCCACCCTGTGGCACCTGGAGCTTCTCTGGGACCCAGTCAGTGGTACGTTACAAAGAGAGTGGTTAAGAACTGGGCCCCATTGAGCAGGTTCCTGTGACTCAGAAGCTGGTCAACATGGCAGGGGTGTCAGGCAATCCACCTTTTCACCCCTGTGTTTCCCCATCTCACAGTAATAGAGACGGTGCCCATCTGTGAGCGCCAACCATGTCCCAGGGGCTGAGCTAGTCACTTGGCGCACGTTTTAGTTTTGAGAGCACTTTCAAGTTTAAGAAACTGAGGCCCAGAAAAAGAGTGGCTTTGGGCCATGGTCACACTCAGCTCAGAAGCATCAGAGCAGAGATTTCCATCTCCATCCCTCCGACCCAAGGCCATGCCTTCCTCTACTCCATGCTCCTCCCCTCGAGCTGGTATAATCTGCCAGGCTGCTGACAGGGAGCCATGCCTTAGAGGCGCTCCCCCGGCCCCAGAGCAGGGCTTGTTCGGAGAATCAGATCTCCTGACTCCAGTCCAGGCTGTGTCTGTCGTGGCACCTCACCGTCCCCTCCTGTGCTTCCCCGCAACCCCCAGGCTCCACACCTCACACCTCCCGCCCCCAGCCCCAGCTGGCCTCACCTTGGCCCACCTCCTTTTCTGGAAAGCAGGGGGAAATTTCCTGGCTTTGCTGGGGAAGTTCTGGCGCCACTCGATCGCCCGAGTTGGAATGAATGATTTATTTTTTCTTTCCTAGCGCATTGTAAATCCCAGTGGAAGACTAAACATGCCCTGGTGGTGTTTATTCCTGCAGACGAGGCCCAGTTGGGGAGGTGGGACTTGTGTGAGCCTGAAGGAAACAGGCTCTCTGGAAGACGATGGGTCCAGTCTTCCTTCTCTCTCCAGGCCTCCTGGGCGGGGGGGAGGGACTGAGCCTCTGGGCTCTCCCTGAGGTGGTCCCCAGGGCCGCCATCTGTCCTTCCTCCCAGCAGCCACTGTTCCCAGGGCAGCAACAAGGGAGGCTGGGTGCCTTGGGCAAAGCACAGGCCTTCCAAGCCGTGGGTTCTGCGCCTGTCAATGGAGGAGGATAGAGCTGGCTGGCCCCCACCCCTGCCAGGGTTGCAGGGAACCCAGACTGCAAGGCTTGTAGAAAATATAGAGTGGTGGCCCAGGGCCTGGGCCCCAGAACCAAACTGCCCATGCTGGAGCCCTGCTCTGACACCCTCGGCAAGTTACTCAGCCTCTCTGTGCCTCAGTTCCCTCCTTTGTCAAATAGCAGTAATCCTACAGGTCTGCTCTCACTTATCTGCGATTCCAAAGTCCAAAAAACACTTTGAAAAACAAAAATGCCATTTGCAACTCATTTGGTGGCAAAATGGAGCCTGAATGGAAATGAGCTTGTTGATGGCCATGGTTTACCCCCTTTAGGTGCCCCTTGGGAAATATGAATGGGAGAGATTGTGGGGGGGTGGGTGACACATAGCTCCCAGCCCTTCCTAAAATCTGAACGTTTCTCAGTGCCAGAGCCCACTGGCCCCAAAGGCCACCTGATAGCGTGGTGGCAAGGATGGAGAGCATTGACAGATGGGAAGGGCATAGTGTCCGCCTGGTGCAGAGCAGATGTTTGCTGGCATTGTTGCAAGAGTTTATTATTACTGTCACCATTACTAACTTCACTAATGCCTAGTAAGGGCCCAGTAAATGGCAGCTGTTCCTGTTGTCACCAGTATTAATGTTCGTATTAGCGAGGGCTGTGGGAACCAGGATTTAGGTGTGGAGTTAAGATTCCTCTGGCTGTTTCCTCATCTGATCATTATCTAGCCCCCGTTTAGTGGGAAAAGGACAGGTCTGGGATTCAGGGCCCTGTGTTCGGGGTGAGGGGTGCCCGCCGCTATTTGCTGTGTGACCTTGAACATGTTACCCAGCCTCTCTGAGCCTCGGGTGACCTCTTGGGCCATTCCCAGCTCTGACACTTGTTCTCTCCGGACAGTGAAGGGTGGGAGGTCAGTGAGGAAGGAGGTGAACTTGTAACTGTTTCCCAGGATGTGCTGGGAGCTGGGTTTGGTGCACTCACGCAGGCTGCACCACTGACCTGCACGTGTGAGACCGCTGAGGCTCTGAAAGGTTATATCGGGGGCTTGTGCAGAAGGTCTGAGGGCTGAGAGCGTGGAGGGAAGGGGCTCGCAGGGTCTCGGTGGGAGCCGGGGGTTGGGGGTGGTGACCTTGGCTGGGCTGGACTGCTGTGTGCTCCCCAGAGAGGGTGGCCAGTCAGGAGAACTGTGATTCCCTCCCTCCTCCTTCCCTCTCCCACATAAGAAGCCCGAAGTAGCCAAATAGCCATGCGCATAGGACTGAGTGCACACGTGGTAAAACGTGTTTCTTGAGGACAGTGCCGCTCTGTGAGACATCTGAGATGTCTGTTTCCCTGCGGTGGAAGCTTCCTTATGCACTAGCTTGGGTTTCTACTGCCATAGGGAGGCAGCTGGAGCCAGGACAGGGGGAGGCGATGGGGATCTTTCTCTTCCCTTTTGGGGAGAGGGGAAGAAGGCGTCCAGGCTGTCCTTCTGGAAAGGAATGTGGAGAGCAATGGGCGGAGACTCTCAAGCACCTGCGTGCCTGGCTCCCAAACCTGACTCAGGCCCCACCCTGAGGGAGCCTATGCGGGCGGGCACGGGAGCACACGTGGCCCTCCTGCTG
>NW_006783088.1:4942039-4946316 GCF_000442215.2 Lipotes vexillifer | reverse complement strand
GAGCACAGGTGGCCCTCCTGCTGAAATCTGGGGTAGCTGGTTATGTAGATTGCAGCCGGACTCTCAGAAAAGACTTGGATGGTCACTAAAAGTAAACATGCCACCCCCTCCACATTCACCAGGGCACAGGGTCCTCATTTCTTGCCAGGATCCCAGGATGAAGCCTCAAAGCATTGGCAACACCTTCTGTGGGAAACCGGGGAGGGGACAGGAAGGTGTGGGTCCCTTACATTGCATGGGGGCACCTCATTGTAAGAGGCAATTGGACACATTAGAGCATGGAGAGAGGGCTGAACACCATCCCAAAGAGCCATCAAAGGAGCCTGGAGACTTACCCTGGGGAGGAGGGGGTAAAGGGAGACGTGGTTGAGTCTCAAATATCTGAATGATGTTTGTCCTGTGAGAGAAGAATTTGATTTGTTTTCTGTGGTCGCAGCTGGGACTTGGGAGGGAGAGGGAGGATAAAAACTAATGGCCAGAAGTCATTTAGGCTCAACTTAAAATGAATTGCTTGTGGGGCTTCCCTGGTGGCGCAGTGGTTGAGAGTCCGCCTGCCGATGCAGGGGACACGGGTTCGTGCCCCGGTCCGGGAGGATCCCACGTGCCATGGAGCGGCTGGGTCCGTGAACCATGGCCGCTGGGGTCCGTGAACCATGGCCGCTGGGCCTGCACGTCCGGAGCCTGTGCTCCGCAACGGGAGAGGCCACAACAGTGAGAGGCCCGCGTACTGCAAAATTAAAAAAAAAAAACCCGCATAACGAAAAAAAAAAAAAAAAAAAAAAAAAAAAAATGAATTGCTTGTATCAAGAGCCTCCCCAACCTGCAATGTGCTATCTTGTGTGGTACTGAGGTCCCCATCACAGGGAGCATTTAAGCAGAGCCTGGAAAAGTATGGGGAGGATTCTTACATTTGGTTGGTATGTTGGACTCAAAGGTGTCTTCTAATTCTACCTCTCTGAGAAAAGTCACACTACAAGGTGACGTAAAAGCACAGCATAGGGTTGCGGGGGAAGAGAGTCATGCCAGAGGATGGAAGGATCTCGGGCCAGGTGGAGATGGTGGGTGGCTTGCTGTGATTAGAATCTCAGGGTTCCAGAGCTGCATATGGCAGGTTATGGTCATATCTCGTCTGCTGGTCGGCTGTCTAATCTTAGGAAGTTGTTCTCACTGTCTGAGCCTTGGTTTTCTCTTCTGGGAAGTGGGGAGGATGGTATTGGGCAGGACCAGGGCTGGCTTCCTGGGTGTGTACCCCGAGCAGCCACACAGCGTCCCACACTTAGAAGGGTCCCGTGCTTGGTTTGATGTCTTGAAATTCGTAATCACTTTGAAATAAGGAGTCCTGCATTTTCATTTTGCACTGGGTTGTAAATTATGCGGCCATTCCTGGGCAAGACTCTTTGTTACATGTGAAAGTAACCCAGATCCGGCCAGAGCTGGCTGCAGGCTCGGCTGGATCCAGGCTTCTAAAGGCTGCCACCAAGACTGTCCCTCTGCATGCTTGGCCCTGCACTCCTCCACTGGCTCCCTCCTCAGGCCAGATCCCCAGTGGCTCTCGGGGTGGCCACCAGCAGCTCAGGCCCTCATCCCACCAGATTAGCAGAAATAGAGGGCCCATGTGTGTGACCTCGGGTCACATGCCCATCCCTAGACCGCTTGCTGCGGTCAGGGTGTGGAAGGCACTAAGTGGCAGCCTGGGTCTTTGCCCACGGCAGCAAGGGGGCAGGGCTTCCCGGCCACATGGAGGGATTGAGGGGTGCTTACTGCTAAGCAAGGGAACTGCTGTTTCAAGAAGGGAGAGTAGCTGTGGGGCAGGCAGAAACCACAGAGAGGCTGCCGCAGGGATGAAGTGAGATGGTGAGTGTCTTCTCACTCTCCCTCCCTGCTCCTTCTTGTCTCAGGAATGGCCTGGTTGCCAGGGTAACTTCCCTGGGCTCCTGACACCGCCTCTTGGGCATTTGCTTCAGCTCCAAGCTGAACCAGCCCCTGCAGCCATGGTCCCCCGTGGCCCAGTTGTGTCCCTCAGCCCCATTCTGGGCCGGAGGATGGTTGTGGTGTTTCCATGGAAACCACCCAGCCTCAGTGGAAACCACCCAGCTTCCATGACCTTCTCATTTCTGGGGCCTCAAACAGGGAAGTCTGTGCCGCTGGGCAGCCATGCGGGGTATAAATAGGGCCCAGGTCGGTGGGGGAGGGTGGGTGGGCGGATGTGGGGAGATGGCTGTCTATGCACATGCCTCTGGGGACCCCCTCCTTTCCACGCCTCAGGGATCATCTGCTCACCGGGGAGTCGAGGTGGAGCAGAGACAGTCGGGGCAAAAAGACTGAGATTCTGCAGGCAGACAGCCCCCGCTGTGTGACATGGGCAAACCGCTGAGCTTCTCTGGGCCCTCCTTAAAACTGCTCTGACCTGCTGCAAGGTACGGCCATGTGGTTTAAATGCCGATAGAGCTTAATGGGTAAAATCTTGGGTTCCGGAATCAGAAGAGCCTGGGTCCAAACCCCAACTCTTCACATGTTGGCTGTGAGTCCTTGGGCAAGTTAATTAACCTCTCTGGGCCTCGTTTTCTGCACCTCCATAGTGAGGGAACGAGGTCGGTACCTGGGCCGTAGGTCTGCTCAGAGGATTCAAGTGAAATACTGCATTAAAAGTCCTTAGCGTGGTGCTGGTAATAATAAGCATCTGATCAAAGTTAGCTGCTGCTGCTGTTGTGATTAGTTACTGACAGGCGAGCTTTGCAAATTGTAGAGCTCCGTGTGAGTGATATCAAAGAAGTACTGATGCTTCGCTAAGAGCTTTATGGAAAGGGAGAGGGGCAGAGAGCAGTTCCAGAGGGTGGGGCTGCCTGGGGGTGTGGCTGGTCTCGCAGGGTTGGTGATGGGAGTGGGGCGGGGAGCCAGGCCCTCAGCAGCTCGAAGGTCGGTCTGGAGGATGTGGGTTCTCTGAGCGCTGCATTCGTGAGGAGCTGGCGGAAGCCCCGTTCACGGGCTTCTGAGCCAGGCTCTGAAAGCCCCCGCCTGGAGGCACCTGTCCCATCTCCCCAATTCCTCTTTCTCAGCCGCAGAGGACCAGGTGCGGGGCTGTCCCTTCGGTGCCCCCACCCCTCTCGGGCACCTCGCCCCGGGTTTCTGCAGGGACAGCAGGTGACCATGACCAGTCTGTCCCTGCTGGGGCACCCGGGGAGGCCCCTGGGCAAAGTCGGCGGGTGGGGCCCGGCCTCTGGGCCGAGGGAAGCGTGCCCGCAGCTCTTAGGCTGGCTTCGGGTTTGCCTCCCTTGCACAGCTGACTTGCTCCTGAAAAGCTGCCGTGGTGAGATCCTCTATTCAGAGCCCCAGTAAGAGGCCTTGGGGGCTGAAGCCCTTTGATCCCTGCACCCCGCGCCTGCCTTCACTGTAAATGACTGTTTTCTCTGTGGGGTTAGTGAAAAGCAGGTGCATCTCTCTTCCTCCATGGGGGGCCCTGGAGTCCCAGCACAGGTGGGATGCGAACTTTGTGGGGCCCTGGTGTGGGGCAGGTGGCGGGGTTACGCACACGTCCCTTATCCGTGCTCGCCGCACACATACTCTGGCCAGGCTGGGTCAGACCCAGTCCCTGCCCCTGCAGAGCTGACGTTCCAGTGGGGGAGAGAGACCATAAATCCTGAAAACAGAGGAGCAGGTAATGACGAGACTATGAAGAAAAATATATCATGCTTCCCCTTGTAGGATAAGGAGGGTCTTGGAGGAGATAGAGAAGGGCTGACATTTTCGGGGTGGTCCAGGAAGGCCTTTCTGAGGAGGTGCCATTTGAGTAGAGCTGTAAAGAAAGTGGAAGAGTCAGCTACATTCATATTTGGGGAAGTAGGATCCCAGGTGGAGGGGACAGCAAGTGCAAAGGCCCTGAGGCAGGAGCATGCCTCGCACAAAGACAGCAAGACCTGTGTAACTGAAATAGAGGGAGGACAAGCAGAGGAAACGAAGTCTGGAAAGAGCAGGGCCAAATGGTGTGGGGCCTTGTGGGCTGTTGAGAAGACGGTGGTGTTTCTCCAGAGCGTGGTGAGAGGCCCCTGGATGGTTTTTAGCAGTGACGTGGACAGATTCCCATCTAAAGGGTCATGTGCTGCTGAGTGCTGAGGAGACGGTCAGGTGGGAGGCTTTTTTTTTTGTGGTACGGGGCCTCTTACTGTTGTGGCCTCTCCTGTTGCGGAGCACAGGCTCTGGATGCGCAGGCTCAGCGGCCATGGCTCACAGGCCCAGCTGCTCCATGGCATGTGGGATCTTCCCGGACCAGGGCACGAACC